>NW_027223736.1:187126-243912 GCF_029378745.1 Bos indicus | reverse complement strand
GGCAGAGATGGGATTCAGTCTCAGGCAACAGACTCTAGAGCTTGTGCTGTAAACCACTACAATCTAGCTGTCAGTTAAGAATGAACAAGACTTCTACTCTTCATGTAAATTTGCAGATCCAAACTGTGACTGATCTCTGCCCTCCTTCTATTCATTATCTATTCACTTCTTCTATATCTATCATCCTTCAAAACTTTCATCTGGTAACCAAATGGAAAATGCAGAGACACACATTAATTGCAGCAAGAGTAGATTACAGGGACATGTCAGTCTCTGCCTCTTGCTTAATACAAAGAAAAGTCAAACTCTCATGGTAAGCAAGTAAGTGACTTTACTGTCTGGTTTTCAGCATTCATCATGGGTCACAAGTGGCCTGTACTTTAGTTCTGTGTGTTACAAAATGTACACTTCTATGCAGCTGAAGTGCTAAGTTATGTAGGCACCAATCCAAGCTTTAAAAAAAAAAAAAAACTGTTCTTTTACACTGAGTATATTTTCCAAACAAAAGCTTCCTTAATGGCTATTAATGAGTTGTGGGTTTTTCTATGCCTCAGTGTTATCCTCATCATCACAAAGTAATCATGTAACAGGGTTTGAAAGGAAAAAAAAAACTCCACTAAAGTATCGATTTTAAGACATTTCCCTATTATTTTAGCCATTAACCACAGTATTTCTACTTTACAATACTATCATATCCCATACTTACTGAATCCACAAGATTTTCTGTTTTATCTATTAACAATTCCAATCTTTCACCTCGCTGAGCTACCAGATCTGAAAATGTTGGGAAAAGAAAAAATATCATGTTTATATTACAAAATTGCTAATTATGGCTTTAATACAAATTGGATTTTAATTATAGATGATATTCTTGACAACTCATATTTACTACATAAGCACTTACATCTTGAAGAAATAAAAGACTGTACTCAACTCTGGCAGATATAAGGGTTTCCCAAGTGGCTCAATGGTAAAGAGTCCACCTGCCAAGCAGGAGATGCTGGTTTGATTCCTGGTTAGGGAAGGTACCCTGGACGAGACAATGGCAACCCACTCCAGTTTCTTGCCTGGAAATCCCACGGACAAAGGAGCCTGGTGGGCTACAGTCCATCGACTTGCAAAGAGTCGGACAAGACTGAACAAAGGGGTGTGCACGTCAGACACAAACAGATAAATGAATGGGCATGATTGTGTTTCAGCAAAACTTTATGTAGAAAAACAGGCCAGATTTGATGCAAGGGCTATAGTTTGCAAACACCTAAATGAAGGGTATGATCTGAGAGTAAAAACAAATGAGAGGTGGACATTTCCAAAATCACAGTGTGAGGTCCTCCCCACAATGTCTCTCCAATAAAACCATCACAACTGGTAAAAATTAGAAAAAACAAACAAAAACAATTCAAAGTCTATGAAAACTGTGACTGTCCTACGGGCATACAGCAAATGGAGAAACATTTATACAAGAAAATCAATGAACTCTCAGTGAGAACAGTGAGAGTCTCAGGCATTTGAGCCACGATCTACTTCATCCTTCAGTTCAGTGAAATGGCAGCTCTACTTCTGGCAAATAAAGCCTGGGAGCTCTCTTTTCCCTCAGGTCCCATTCAAAAGCTATGATTTCTCCCCACGAGGGGCAATTCATCAGCATTTCTCCTCCTGTCTCACCCCATTCCCAGGTCCATGAGGCAGAAGCTCTATTCGAGCACGGCACAGACGGTAGGTGTGAGGGCTCCTCCCTCTACCAAGCCCCTCGACACACACACAGGGCTGAAGCTCTACCACAGGAGGCAGGACAAGAACCCTGGGCTGTGAGTGCCCCTGCCCTGACATAACTCATAGAGCAGAGGTTCCACACTAGGAGGGGGCAAGTCAAGAAGACCAGGGTTACCCAGCACTCCAATGGCAGAGCAAGGGTGTCACTCTAAGAGAAGCACTTCTCTGCCCAAATCCACAGCACAAGAGCAGTGGTTGTTCCCAGGGGGAAAGGCAAGCCTTAGGAACAGATCTTCCCTGAGAGTTCAGACTTTATTTGAAACAGAGTATGGGCAAGTTCAAGCCTAAGGGTGCTGTCAAAAACAATGTACACCCATGGCTGATTCATGTCAATGTATGGCAGAAACCACTACAATAATGTAAAGTAATTAGCCTCCAATTAAAATAAATCAATTAATTAAAAATATAAATTAAAAAAAATGGAGATTTTGGATGTAAGCAATGACAATGAAGCCGGTAGCTTCATGGGAATAACAAGTTAAACTGTGGGACAGTTGGAAGTTAACAGAGAGTATTTGGGGAAGAATCAGCTAAGAAGAACCCTCCTGAAGTCAAAACAAACACCTAAGACTAGCCGCAAAGACAAGGGAACACAAACCTAATTAGATCACTGGAGGAATTTATGTCTGGGGAACTGTGAGAAAAATAAAAATAGAGCAACTAGCCTGCAATTAGTGGAGGCTAACAGCTGGGTGAGATACAACAAAGGCAGGCTTATTAGGGAGATCAAGAAAATAAACCAAGAGAGCTCTGTCATTCCAGGGTGACTGTGGGCATGCCCAAGACTGTTCCCTCTGAGAAGTGACACTGGAGGCTGCACACTGTGGGAGAAACAGACTTCAAAGAAAAAGTCCAGCCAAGTCACTATACAAGTAAACAACAAACCCTGGAAGTTGGGAAACAGAGCCCAGAGTTGCTACATTATCTAAACTGTCCAATTAAAAAAAACATATATGAGAGATGAAAAGAAACAGGAAAGTGTGATCCAGACACAGGAAAAAGAACAGACATTAGACACCTGGGGAAGGGGGAGCTGAGCTGTTTCACTCAACAAGAGAATGAAATTAGAAATCAGTAACAGAAGAAAAACTTATGAGATGAAGTAAAAGCAGCGTGCAGAAGGAAATTTATAGCAGCAAACACCTACATTAAAGAGAATAAAATGTTACAGACTGAACTGCGTCCATACAAATTCATATAATGAAGCCCTAACCCCTAATTCAGAGATGGGGCTTTTGGGAAATCATTAGGTTTAGATAAGGTCATGTAGGATTATGATGGGATTCATGTCCTTCCAAGAAGAGACACCAGAGAGCTTATTCCCTGTTTTATTTCCAGCCATCTGAGCACACAGTGATAAGGCACAATCTACAAGGTGGGAAGACAGTTCCCACCAGAACCCAACCATGCAGGCACCCTGATCTTGGATTTCCAGTCTCCAGAACTGTGAGACAATCACTTTCTGTTGTTTAAGCTACCCAGTCTGTGGTACTTTTGATAGTACTCTAAGTTGACTAAGGGGAGAAGGCAATGGCACCACACTTCAGTACTCTTGCCTGGAGAATCTCATGGATGGAGAAGCCTGGTAGGCTGCAGTCCATGTGGTTGCTAAGAATCGGACATCACTGAGCGACTTCACTTTCACTTTTCACTTTCATGCACTGGAGAAGGAAATGGCAACCCACTCCAGTGTTCTGGCCCAGAGAATCTCAGGGATGGGGGAGCCTGGTGGGCTGCTGTATATGGGGTTGCAGGGTCGGACACAAATGAAGCAACTTAGCAGCAGCAGCAGCAATTTGACTAAGACAAAAGATCTCAAATTAATAACCTATCTTTTTACCTTAAGGAACTGGAAAAAGAAGAGCAAACTAAATCCAAAGCTAAAAAGGGGAAGAAGATAATAAACATTAGAGCATAAAAAATATCAGCAAAACAACAGAGAAAATCAATGAAACCAAAAGTAGGTTTGAAAACATCAAAAAATCAAACAAATATTTGCATAAACAGATCAAAAAAAAATTCTCAGTGTGTATGCCCAGCAGTAGGATTGCTGGATCATAAGGCAGTTCTATTTCCAGTTTTTTAAGGAATCTCCACACTGTTCTCCATAGTGGCTGTACTAGTTTGCATTCCCACCAACAGTGTAAGAGGGTTCCCTTTTCTCTACACCCTCTCCAGCATTTATTATTTGTAGACTTTTGGATTGCAGCCATTCTGACTGGTGTGAAATGGTACCTCATAGTGGTTTTGATTTGCATTTCTCTGATAGTGAGTGATGTTGAGCATCTTTTCATGTGTTTGTTAGCCATCTGTATGTCTTCTTTGGAGAAATGTCTATTTAGTTCTTTGGCCCATTTTCTGATTGGGTCGTTTATTTTTCTGGAGTTGAGCTGTAGGAGTTGCTTGTATATTTTTGAGATTAGTACATGTACCCCAATGTTCATCGCAGCACTGTTTATAATAGCCAGGACATGGAAGCAACCTAGATGTCCATCAGCAGATGAATGGATAAGAAAGCTGGGGTACATATACACAATGGAGTATTACTCAGCCATTAAAAAGAATACATTTGAATCAGTTCTAATGAGGTGGATGAAACTGGAGCCTATTATACAGAGTGAAGTAAGCCAGAAGGAAAAACATAAATACAGTATACTAACGCATATATATGGAATTTAGAAAGATGGTAACAATAACCCGGTGTACGAGACAGCAAAAGAGACACTGATGTATAGAACAGTCTTATGGACTCTGTGGGAGAGGGAGAGGGTGGGAAGATTTGGGAGAATGGCATTGAAACATGTAAAATATCATGTAAGAAACAAGTTGCCAGTCCAGGTTCGATGCACGATACTGGATGCTTGGGGCTGGTGCACTGGGACGACCCAGAGGGATGGTATGGGGAGGGAGGAGGGAGGAGGGTTCAGGATGGGGAACACGTGTATACCTGTGGCAGATTCATTTTGATATTTCACAAAACTAATACAATTATGTAAAGTTTAAAGATAAAATAAAATTAGAAAAAAAAAATTCTCAAATTACTAAAATAATCACTATCAACTTCACAGAAATGAAAGGGATCCTAAGAGAATACTATGAACAAGAGTATGTCTTTGTGCCCGTACCATACTGTCTTGATGACTGTGGCATTGTAGTAAAGCCTGAAGTCAGGCAGGTTGATTCCTCCAGTTCCATTCTTCTTTCTCAAGATTGCTTTGGCTATTCGAGGGTTTTTGTATTTCCATACAAATTTTGAAATTATTCGTTCTAGCTCTGTGAAAAGTATCATTGGTAGCTTGATAGGGATTGCATTGTATCTATAGATTGCTTTGGGTAGTATACTCATTTTCACTATATTGATTCTTGCGATCCATGAACACGGTATATTTCTCCATATATTAGTGTCCTCTTAGATTTCTTTCACCAGTGTTTTATAGTTTTTTATATATAGGTCTTTAGTTTCTTTAGGTAGATATATTCCTAAGTATTTTATTCTTTTTGTTGCAATGGTGAATGCAATTGTTTCTTTAATTTCTCTATTTTCTCATTGTTAGTGTATAGGAATGCAAGGGATTTCTGTGTGTTGATTTTATATCCTGCAAATTTACTATATTCATTGATTAGTTCCAGTAATTTTCTGGTGGAGTCTTTAGGGTTTTCTATGTAGAGGATCATGTCATCTGCAAACAGTGAGAGTTTTACCTCTTCTTTTCCAATTTTGATTCCTTTATTTTTCTGCTCTGATCGCTGTGGTGAAAACTTCCAAAACTACGTTGAATAGTAGTGGTGAAAGTGGGCACCCTTGTCTTGTTCCTGACTTTAGGGGAAATGCTTTCCATTTTTCACCATTGAGGATAATGTTTGCTGTGGGTTTGTCATATATAGCTTTTATTATGTTGAGGTATGTTCCTTCTATTCCTGCTTTCTGGAGAGCCTGACTTCAGGCTCTACTACAAAGCCACAGTCATCAAGACAGTATGGTACTGGCACAAAGACAGAAATATAGATCAATGGGACAAAATAGAAAGCCCAGAGGTAAATCCACGCACCTATGGACACCTTATCTTTGACAAAGGAGGCAAGAATATACAATGGAGAAAAGACAATCTCTTTAACAAGTGGTGCTGGGAAAACTGGTCAACCACTTGTAAAAGAATGAAACTAGAACACTTTCTAACACCAAACACAAAAATAAACTCAAAATGGATTAAAGATCTAAACGTAAGACCAGAAACTATAAAACTCCTAGAGGAGAACATACACAAAACACTCTCCGACATAAATCACAGCAGGATCCTCTATGACCCACCTCCCAGAATATTGGAAATAAAAGCAAAAATAAACAAATGAGACCTAATTAAAATTAAAAGCTTCTGCACAACAAAGGAAACTATAAGCAAGCTGAAAAGACAGCCTTCAGAATGGGAGAAAATAATAGCAAATGAAGCAACTGACAAAGAGCTAATCTCAAAAATATACAAGCAACTCCTGCAACTCAATTCCAGAAAAATAAACGACCCAATCAAAAAATGGGCCAAAGAACTAAACAGACATTTCTCCAAATAAGACATACAGATGGCTAACAAACACATGAAAAGATGCTCATCATCACTCATTATCAGAGAAATGCAAATCAAAACCACTATGAGGTACCATTTCACGCCAGTCAGAATTGCTGCTATCCAAGTCTACAAGCAATAAATGCTGGAGAGGGTGTAGAGAAAAGGGAACCCTCTTACACTGTTGGTGGGAATGCAAACCGTACAGCCACTACGGAGAACAGTATGAAGATTCCTTAAAAAACTGGAAATAGAACTGCCATATGACCCACCAATCCACTTCTGGGCATACACACCGAGGAAACCAGAATTTAAAGAGACATATGTACCCCAATGTTCATCACAGCACTGTTTATAATAGCCAGGGCATGGAAGCAACCTAGATGTCCATCAGCAGATGAATGGATAAGAAAGCTGTGGCACATATACACAATGGAGTATTACTCAGCCATTAAAAATAATACATTTGAATCAGTTCTACATGAGGTGGATGAAACTGGACCCTATTATACAGAGTGAAGTAAGCCAGAAAGAAAAACACCAATACAGTATACTAATGCATATATATGGAATTTAGAAAGATGGTAATGATAACCCTGTATGTGAGACAGCAAAAGAGACACAGATGTATGTATGGAACAGTCTTTTGGACTCTGTGGGAGAGGGAGAGGGTGGGATGATTTGGGGGAATGTCATGGAAACATATATAATATCATATGAGAAACAAATCGCCAGTCCAGGTTCGATACAGGATCCTTGGGGCTGATGCACTGGGATGACTGGAGGGATAATATGGGGAGGGAGGTGGGAAGGGGGTTCAGGATGGGGAACACGTGTACGCCCGTGGTGGATTCATGTTAATGTGTGGCAGAATCAATACAATATTGTAAAGTAATTAGCCTCCTATTAAAATAAATAAATTTAAAATTAAAAAAAGAGTATGTCAACACATTAGAAAAATGAAATGGATAAATTCCTCAGTCAGTTCAGTTCAGTTCATTTCAGTCACTCAGTCATGTCTGACTCTTTGCGACCCCATGAATTGCAGCACGCCAGGCCTCCCTGTCCATCACCAACTCCCAGAGTTCACTCAGACTCATGTCCATCCAGTCAGTGATGACATCCAGCCATCTCATCCTCTGTCGTCCCCTTCTCCTCCTGACCCCAATCCCTCCCTGTCGGGAGCCACAATGGGAGATCTCACTCATGACAAAGGTCATGTGGAAGAGACCTGACAGGCAAAGGCAGATCAGGCCTCGAGGGACCCCCTGAATCTGCTCAAGCATCTACCCCAAAACCAGAATCTGTCTGTCTTACTATTTTGTGTCTTTTACCAACTCTTTTGACATTAACAGGGGGCTATCCCCGATCACCTTTTTTTTTGGAAAAAATCAACTTAGGGCTTTAGTTAATAAGTCTCTTGGGCATGAAAGGAATATTTCTATTTTAACCCCTCTGTTGGCATTCTAGCTTGCCTGACAGGTTTATCCATACTCTTACAATTAACACACATGATTGTTCACAACTCCCCAACCTTGAAAGGCACAGGAAGCCAAAACATTCTAAAAGTCCTAATGAACATAGAGTCCTTTAAGGGATGAAACATTATTAGAATATGTAGTACTGGTAAAGGGCTTCATTATTGGGCCAATGCTTGCTGCCAAGTTCCCATATCCCTTATCCATTGTGCACCTGGGAGTGCATTGGTTAACATAGTTGGAATGTAAGAAAAACAAGTAGCAGCCTTGGAATTAACCACATTAGACCTTTGAGCTAATTGGTTCTTTCTTTGTTGTGACCCACTGCACTTTTGCTCTGTGAGAATGTAACTCTGTTTAGTACTTTCTGAGGCTGGGAAAAATAAAAAAAGAAACACTTTAAGGGAAAACAAGTTTTCTGGCTGATTAGCCTTTATCAAAAAAGGGTCATAAAATGTCCACAGGCCTCCAAGGCCAGAAGATATTGTACACAATATTGTTTATGAGAAAAGTATGCAGAAAAAATCCTGGTTTTGATAAAGACAAAACAGATGTAATGTTTGAGCTGACTCTGTATGACTTTGCATCTTTCATTTCCCTCTATGTACAAGTCAAGGTATAAAAGTTCCTTTTGAAAATAAAGTTATGGGCCTTGCTCACCGAAGCTTGGTCTCCCCGTGTCGTTCTTTTTTTCCTTTTCCCTCCTTTTCTCTCTCTGTTCTTCTTTCAAGATGACTCCTTGGAACACAGGAGCTTTATTGGCTTTCTGTGTTAATCAAGAAAGATCAAGCCCTGCTCTCTGCTTTGCTATCCTTATCGCCTAGGCCGTCATCCTGAGGGTACCCCTAGATCCTGCTGAGGCTAGACCCCGACACCTCCCAGCATCAGAGTCTTTTCCAGTGAGTCAACTCTTCGCATGAGGTGGCCAAAGTACTAGAGTTTCAGCTTTAGCATCATTCCCTCCAAAGAAATCCCAGGACTGATCTCCTTCAGAATGGACTGGTTGGATCTCCATGCAGTCCAAGGGACTCTCAAAAGTCTTCTCCAACACCACAGTTCAAAAGCATCAATTCTTCGGCGCTCAGCTTTCTTCACAGTCCAACTCTCACATCCATACATGACCACAGGAAAAACCATAGCCTTGACTAGACGAACCTTTGTTGGCAAAGTAATGTCTCTGCTTTTCAATATGCTGTCTAGGTTGGTCATAACTTTCCTTCCAAGGAGTAAGTGTCTTTTAATTTCATGGCTACAATCACCATCTGCAGTGATTTTGGAGTCCCAGAAAATAAAGTCTGACACTGTTTCCACTGTTTCCCCATCTATTTCCCATGAAGTGATGGGACCGGATGCCATGATCTTCATTTTCTGAATGTTGAGCTTTAAGCCAACTTTTTCACTCTCCTCTTTCACTTTCATCAAAAGGCTTTTTATTCCTCTTCACTTTCTGCCATCAGGGTGGTGTCTTCTGCATATCTGAGGTTATTGATATTTCTCCCGGCAATCTCAATTCCAGCTTGTGCTTCTTCCAGCCTAGGGTTTCTCATGATGTACTCTGCATATAAGTTAAATAAGCAGGGTGACAATATACAGCCTTGACATACTCCTTTTCCTATTTGGAAGCAGTTTGTTGTTCCATGTCCAGTTCTAACTGTTGCTTCCTGACCTGCATATAGGTTTCTCAAAAGGCAGGTCAGGTGGTCTGGTATTCCTATCTCTTTCAGAATTTTCCACAGTTTATTGTGATCCACACAGTCAAAATTCCTAGGAAGACACAAACCACCTAAACAGACTGAAGAAGAAACAGAATATCTGAACAGAGCTACAACAAAGAAAGAAATTCAATCCGTAATTCTTAAACTTTGCACAAACAGAAGTACAGGCACAGATGGCTTTAAGGGTGAATTCTACCAAACATTTCAAGAAGAATTAATACCAATTTTCATAAATTCTTATAAAAATAGAAGAAGAGGGAATATTCAAAACTTATCTGATGAAGTCAATAACAGTCTAGTATCAAAACCAGATAAAGATATTACAAGAAAATAATACATCATATATCTTATGAATATACATTAAAAAGCCCTCAGTAAAGTACTGCTAAAATGAATCCAGCGATATATAAAAACAATTATAAACCATGATGAAGTGGCATTTGTTTCAGAAATGCAAGGCTACTTTCATATTCAAAAATCAATGATTGCAATGTATTAATAAAATAAAGGACAACACAACATGAATATCTCAGTAGATGCAAAAAGCACTTGTTAAAATCCAACACCTTTACATGATAACCCAACAAACAAAAAATAGAAGGAAATTTCCACAATCTAATGAATGGCATCTATGAAAGAACCACAGCTAACATCATACATAACTGTGAAAGTCTTCCTAAGATCAGGAATAAGACAAGCATATCTGCTGTTCCTGCTTTTATTCAACAGTGTACCGGAGGTTCTAGTTAGGGCAATTAGACAGGAGAAAGAAATGAAAATTATCCAGATTGGAAAGGAAGAATTAAAACTCTATTTTCCAATGGTATGATCCTGTATATATAAAATCATAAGGAACAATTAAAGTAAATGAGTTCAACAAGGTTGTACAAGATCAAAATACAAAAACCGAATGCACTGCTATACAAAAAGCAATGAAAAATCCAAGAATGAAAGAAAAATTCCATTTACAATAGCACAAAAAAAATGGGAACAAGGCAAGAAAGATGATGGAAGAGAGATATTATTAACAAATAATTCTGTTCATCAAAAATGGTAAGAAAGACTTTATTCAAGACTA
Organism: Bos indicus; assembly: GCF_029378745.1. Classification (NCBI taxonomy): domain Eukaryota; kingdom Metazoa; phylum Chordata; class Mammalia; order Artiodactyla; family Bovidae; genus Bos; species Bos indicus. The sequence goes on along the minus strand of NW_027223736.1, from coordinate 233,309 downwards.
TTGCAACAGGGACTTCCCTGGCAGTTCAGTGGTTAAGAGTGTATGCTTCCAATGACGGTGCATGGGTTTGATCCGTGGTAGGGGAACTAAGATCCCACACACCATGTGGTGCAGAAAAAAAAAGAAAAAGACTACTGCAATAGAGGATAGAGATTAAGCTCAACTCTGAATATAACAAGGAAAAGTGGGATGATGTCAGCAACATAGTAGCATAAGACATTGTTTCTTTTCTCCCTCCTTTTAAGCAACTAGTTAGACATCTATCCATGAACAAGAGTCTCTCTGTTAGAATTTTGGGGTCCAGCATCATATGCCAAGGGCCCTGGAAGGATTCTCATCCACTTGTACATTGGTAACAGGCAGACAGACCATCACATGGGCTGTAGAATCAGCAGGACTGGTGATCTGCCCCAACCCCTCTTGGCCATGGTGGGGTTAGGGAAAATCTGAATAGTGCTGACTTGGGCAGGCACCCAAGGACAAAAGAGAATTAGTAGAAGTTCAGCCTTGCTGAGGGAGAGTCCAGCATGCCACTTGAGCAAAACAAAACAAATTTGAGGCTGAATTTCCATGACTGTGGGGAGATGGAATGAAGGAGATCAGGAAAGAAGCAGATAAGAATATTAAACATTATTAAAGGATATGGCTCCTGATGATTGTGTTCAGGACTTCAGCAGAAAGTCCATTCACAAGTTTATGGGAAACCCTCACTCCATGATCCCTTCACCAGTTCCACAATCACCTGCAATGCCCAGAGTGCAAGACTCACACCTCCCCCTACTCTCCAGCTATTTCCTTATACATACTCCTGAGTTCAGTGGCAAGAGCAAGCTCCAATAGAAAGAGTGCTCTCAAAGTATCTTACCAGGGTCTATGTGCAAGGGAGAAACTATAAACGAGTTGTAGTGCTATCTTCAGCAAAACAAAAGAGATGTTTCTAGCAGACACCCTGGTGAGCTGTAAGACCAGAGAAGACACAAAAGCTTAAAAATTATGCCATAAGAGGAAGCAAGAAGCATGGAGCATGGTATGTCAACACAAAGTCAGAGAAAATCCCAGATATAACAGATTTATGAGTAGAATTTCCCACCTCAAGGGAACTAATAAAGATGTGAAGAGATGTCTGATACTTCTTATATGAAAGCAGTGACACAAAACTTCAAGGAACATTAAGAATTAAGAAAACACATGACATCAACAAAAGATAATCATTCACCAATAGCCAAAATCAAAGACAGGAAATTTTGTGATTTAGCTGATAAAAGAATTCAAAAGAGCAGTTTTGAAGAAACCAAAGAGCAACAAGAAAACATAGAAAGACAATTCAACAAAATAAGGAAAACAGTACATGAACAAAATCTGAATCTTAATGAAGATAGAAATCATGCAAAAGAATCAAACAGAAATTCTAGAGTTGAAGAATTCAATGAGTGAAATGAAAAACGCAATACAGAGCATCTATCTCAGAATAAACTGAGTGGAAGATAGAACAAATGAGCTAGAGGATAGGAAATCTGATGTTAAAGGATAACAAAGAAAAAGTAATGGAAAAGAGTGAAGAAAGCCTATGTGATATATAGGATTCCATTAGACATACAAATATTATAATAACTGGGGTTCCAGAGGGAAAAGAGAGGGATCAAAGGCAGAAAAGTAGCTGAGAACTTCCCAAACTTGAGGAGAGACTTGAACTTCAAAATTCATGATTCTAATCACCCTATTATCTTAATGCAAAAAGACTTTATTAAGATAAATCATAATGATATTTTCAAAAACAAAGATAAAGAGAAATCCTAAAAGCAGCCAAAGAAAAAGATTGTGACCTAAAAAAGAATCCCCATTAGGTTATGAGCAGTTTTCTCAGCTGAAACTCTACAAGCCAGGAGAGAGTAGAATGACACATTCAAAATGTTGAACGAAAAACATTGCCAGCCAAGAATAGTACAGAAAAGTTATCCTTCAGATATGAAGGAGGAATACAGATATTACCAGACAAACAAAATCTGAAGGATTTCATCACCACCAGACTCACATGCAGAAATGCTGAAAGGAAAAGATGTTAGTGACATGAAAACATATAAAACTGTATAATACACTGGTAAAGGTAAATACGTTGATTTCGAAGATTAATTCTGTAATATGATGGTGTGTTAAAAACTATAGTATAAAAGTTAAAGCAAAAGAGTATTAAAAATAACTACAGCTACTGTAATTTGTTAATGAATACACAATATAAAAAGAGGCAAAATGTGATAGCAAAAATACAAGAGGGACAGAAAATGGGTGGAGCTTTTGTATGCAAAATTAAGCTGCTATCAGTTTTAAATGGGCTGCTTTATCTATAATATTCTTTATTTAAGCCCAGTGGAAGCCATAAAACAAAAATCTATATCAGAGAAGACAAAGAAAGGGGAAATAGAGGACACTACTACAGAAAATCACCAGTTTTTAAAAAGTAAGCATAAATAGAGGAAAAAAGGAACAATTAAACTATAAAACAGCCAGAAAGCAATGAATTAGATGCAATCAGTAAGTCTTTTTATATCAATAATTAATCAAACTATAAATAGATTGAATTCACCAGTCAAAAGGCACAGAGTGGTTGGACAGATTAGAAAAAAAAAAAGGAAGATCCAACTATATACTGCCTCCAAGAGACTCACTTCAGACTGAAGTACACACAGAGACTCAAAGTGAAGGAATGGGAAAACATATTCCATGCAAGTAGAAACCAAAAGAAAGTGGGGATAACTATACTTAATATAACACAAAATAAGACTGTACAGCCTTTTCTTTCTCTAGGGTATCTTCCCAACCCAGGGATCAAACCCAGTTCTCCCACATTGCAGGCAGAGTCTTTACCAGCTGAGAAACAAGGGAAGCCTCCCAAAATGGTATCAAGAGATAAATAAGGTCATTATAAAATAATAAAGTGGTCAATTCACTACGAAGATATAACACTCACAATGATATGATCAAACAACATCAGAGAACCTAATTATCTTCGGCTAAACAACATCAGAGAACCTAATTATCTTCGGCTAATATTGAAAGATCTGAAGAGAGAAATAGACAATACAATAATATTCAGTTCAGTTCAGTTGCTCAGTCGTGTCAGTCTCTTTACAACCCCATGAATCACAGCACGCCAGGCCTACCTGTCCATCACAAACTCCCAAAGTTCACCCAAACTCATGTGCATCGAGTTGGTGATGCCATCCAGCCATCTCATCCTCTGTCACCCCCTTCTCCTCCTGCCCCAATCCCTCCCAGCATGTCTTTTCCAATGAGTCAACTCTTCACATGAGGTGGCCAAAGTATTGGAGTTTCAGCCTCAGCATCAGTCCTTCCAATGAACACCCAGGACTGATCTCCTAGGATGGACTGGTTTGGTCTCCTTGCAGTCCTAGGGATTCACAAGAGTCTTCTCTAACACCACAGTTCAAAAGCAGCAATTCTTCGGCACTCAGCTTTCTTCACAGTCCAACTCTCACATCCATACATGACCACTGGAAAAACCATAGCCTTGACTAGGCGGACCTTTGTTGGCAAAGTAATGTCTCTGCTTTTGAATATGCTATCTAGGTTGGTCATAACTTTCCTTCCAAGAAGTAAGTGCCTTTTAATTTCATGGCTGCAATCACCATCTGCAGTGATTTTGGAGTCCCAGAAAATAAAGTCTGACACTGTTTCCACTGTTTCCCCATCTATTTCCCATGAAGTGATGGGACCAGATGCCATGATCTTAGTTTTCTCAATGTTGAGCTTTAAGCCAACTTTTTCACTCTGCTCTTTCACTTTCATCAAGAGGCTTTTCAGTTCCTCTTCACTTTCTGCCATAAGGGTGCTGTCATCTGCATATCTGAAGTTATTGATATTTCTCCCGGCAATCTGGATTCCAGCTTGTGCTTCCTCCAGCCCAGCATTTCTCATGATGTACTCTGCATATAAGTTAAATAAGCAGGGTGACAATATACAGCCTTAATGTACTCCTTTTCCTATTTGGAACCAGTCTGTTGTTCCTTGTCCAGTTCTAACTGTTGCTTCCTGACCTGCATAGAGGTTTCTCAAGAGGCAGGTCAGGTGGTCTGGTATTCCCATCTCTTGAAGAATTTTTCACAGTTTATTGTGATCCACAGAGTCAAAGGCTTTGGCATAGTCAATAAAGCAGAAATAGATATTTTTATGGAACTCTCTTGCTTTTTCGATGATCCAGTGGATGCTGGCAGTTTGATCTCTGGTTCCTCTGCCTTTCCTAAAACCAGCTTGAACATCTGCAAGTTCACAGTTCACGTATTGCTGAAGCCTGGCTTGGAGAATTTTGAGCATTACTTTACTAGCGTGTGAGATGAGTGCAATCGTGCAGTAGTTTGAGCAATCTTTGGCATTGCCTTTCTTTGGGATTGGAATGAAAACTGACCTTTTCCAGGCCTGTGGCCACTGCTGAGTTTTCCAAATTTGCTGGCATATTGAGTGCAGCACTTTTACAGCATCATCTTTCAGGATTTGAAACAGCTCAACTGGAATTCCATCACCTACACTAGCTTTGTTCATAGTGATGCTTTCTAAGGCCCACTTGACTTCACATTCCAGGATGTCTGGCTCTAGATGAGTGATCACAGCATCGTGATTATCTGGGTCATGAAGATCTTTTTTGTACAGTACTTCTGTGTATTCTTGCCATCTCTTCTTAATTTCTACTTCAATAACCCACCTTCAGCAATGAATACATCATCCAGACAGAAAATAAAAAAAGAAACACTGGATTTGAAACATACCTTATACCAAGTGAACCTAACAGATATGTAAGAAACATTCCATCCAACAGCAGCAGAATACACATTCTTCTCAAGTGCACACAGAACATTTTCCAGGATAGACTACATGATATGATACAAAACAGTCTTAACTAATTTAAGAAGATTGAACCATACTATCTTTTCTGTCCACAAGGGCACGAAACTAGAAATCAATACTAAAAGGAAAGCTAGAAAATCTTCAAATATGTGGAATATTTTTAACACATTCCTAAACAACCAATGGGTCAAAAAATGAATCAGAATGGAAATTTTAAAAAAATCTTCAAACAAGTACAAATGGAAAGACAACACACTAAAACCTATAGAATGGTGCAAAAACAGTCTGAAAGGGAAATTTATAGTGATAAATGAATATATTAAGATATTAGAAAGCTTTCAAATAAGCAACTAAACTTTACAATTCAAGGAATTAGAAAAAGAACAAAGTAAGCCCAAAATTAGCATAAGAAAGGAAATAACAAAACTTATGGTGGAAATTAACTGAAACAGAGGCCAAAAAAATGCAACAGAAAATACCAAGAAAACTATGAACTGGTTTTCTGAAAAGATAAACAAAATTGACAAAGCTTTGGCTAGACTAAGAGGACCCAAATAAATAAAACCAGAAATAAAAGAGAAGACATCACAACTGATAGCTCAGAAATAAAGAATCATTAGAGACTAGTATGAATAGTTATATGCCAACAAACTGGATAACCTAGAAGAAATGAATACATCTCTAGAAACATACAGCCTACCAAGACTGAATCAGAAAGAAATAAACTATGAACATTCTAATAATGAATAAGGAGAGTGAAAGTGAAAACCACTCAGTTATGTCCACCTCTTTGCGACCCCATGGGCTATACAGTCCATTCAATTCTCCAGGCCAGAGTACTGGAGTGGGTAGCCTTTCCCTTCTCAAGGAGATCTTTCCAACCCAGGGATCGAACTCAGGTCTCCTGCATTTCAGGTAGATTCTTTACCAGCTGAGCCACAAGGGAATCCCAAGAATTCTGGAGTGGGTAGCCTATCCCTTCTCCAGGGGATCTTCCAACCCAGGAATTGAACCAGGGCATCCTAAGGAGACTGAACCAGTAATCAAAATCCCAGTACCAAACAGCTTCACTAGTGAATTCTACCAAATATTTAAAGAAAAATGAATGGCAATTCATCTCAAACTCTTCGAAAAAACTTAGAAGGGAACACTCACAAACTCATTTTACAAGGCCAGCACTACCCTGATATCAAAGACAGATAGGGACACTATGAAAAAAGGAAACTAAACCAATACTCTTGATGAATATAGGTACAAAAATTCTAAAAAAAAAAAAAAATATCAAATTGAATTTGACAACACATCAAAACAATCACCATAAGTAGGTGGGATTTATCCCTAGGAAGGAAGGATAGTTCAACTACACAAGTAGTTCAACAATACACAAGTCAATACATGTGATATACCATGTTAATAGAATGAAAACTATTTATGATCATCTCAAAAAATGCAAAAAACACAACTCACAAAATACAGCATAATTTCATGACAACAACTCTCAACAATTTGAATACTGAAAGAACTTACTTCAAAATAATACAGGCTATATATGTCAGACCCAGAGTTTAACATCATACTCAACGGTGAAAGATTGAAAGCGTTTCCTCTAATATCAGAAACAAGACAAGAGTGCCCACTTTCATCACTGTTATTCATAAAGTACTAGAAGTCCTAGCTAGAGCAATGAAACAAGACAAAGAAATAAAAAGCATCCAAAATGAAAAGGAAGAAGTAAAATTGCCATTATTTAAGATAATATGATATTATACATCAAACATCTCAAAGATTCAACCAGAAAACCTGTTAAACTAATCCATGGATTCAGTCAGGTTGCAGGATGTAAAATCAACGTACAGAAACCAGTTGTTTCTACATAACAACAAAATATCAAAAAAGTAATAAAACTATCCCAATCACAATAATACAAATTAATAAAATATTTTGGAATAATTTTAACCAAGGAAGTAGGAGGCGGTCCTAAGATGGCAGAGGAACAGGACGTGGAGATCACTTTCTCCCCCACAAATTCATCGAAAGAACATGTGAACGCCGAGCAAATTTCACAAAACAACTTCTGAATGTCGGCAGAAGACATCAGGCACCCAGAAAGGCAGTCCATTGTCTTCGAAAGGAGGTAGGACAAAATATAAAAGATAAAAAGAGAGATAAAAGAGGTAGGGATGGAGATCTGTCCCAGGAAGGGAGTCTTAAAAAAGAGAAAAGTTTCCAAACACCAGGAAACACTCTCTCCGGTGGCTCTGTGGCAAGCCTTGGAATCTCAGAGGGCAAAATAACCAGGAGGAAAAATAAATAAATAATTAAAACCCACAGATTACATGCCTAACAGCAACTCCCAACGGAGCAGCAGCCCAGATGCTTGCATCCCCCATTAGCAAGCGGGGCTGGACAGGGAGGCATGGGCTGCATTGCTTAGGGTAAGGACTGGGCCTGAATGCCCTGATGGCAATCTGAGGGAACTAGCTTGAGATAGCAACCCAGACTGTGGGACAGCTATCCCGCGAAAAGCCCTAACCTAAGACACTGCTGGGCCCATTCACAGAACAAAGGACTAAGCAGAGATAGCTGGCTGCAGACCAGCTTATTTCCTGCTGGAGACAGGTAGGCGAGGGCAGCCAGAGCTGGAAGGGGGCAATCGTGGCCCCAGAGAAGCATCCTATACCAAACTGCAAGCAGACTTCATTGCTAACAAGACTTCTTGGGATTCTGGACTGTCGACATCCGTTGGGACAGTCGTAGCCAGAGATCAGCTCCCCAGAAGAGATACACAGCACACCTGAGAAGGTGCGGTGCCCATTGTACACCCAGAAAACCTAGCGGCTGGAACAGGGGAGGCAATAAGTCACAGTCCCCACCTGGGAGCGACTGTACTCACCAAGCACCTTGTCACCTGAGCTGCTCGGACCAGGGACAGGCTCAAAACGCAGGCCAAACCAAGTCTGTGCCATTGTGGAGTACCCGAGAACCTGAACCTGAGCAGCTTAGACATCGGGAGTTCATGCAACCCAGGGCCCGTGTCAGACAGTTATCAGCAGAGCAACCTAGAGCCTGAGCAGTGTAGACTGGGAAAGCACACATGCTGTGAGTGGGGGCAAACCCAGTGTGGCTGAATCACTGTGAGCACACACCACTGATATTTGTTTGCAGTGTTCCTCCCTCCCCACAGCACTACTGAACAAATGCACCTAAAAAAAGTGACTATCACCACCCCACCATGTGTCAGGGCAGAAATTAGACACTGAAGAGACCAGCAAACAGAAGAAGCTAAAATAAACAGAGGGAAACACTTTGGAAGCGACAGGTGAAATATATTAAAACCCTGTAGTTAGAACAGACTACATAGAAAGGGTCCTATACACCTGGAGAAGTATAGCTGGAGCAAGGAACTCTCTGAAAATGAACTGACCTCACACTGTCCGAGACAGCTCTAGAGAAAGCCATAGATGTATTTTAACTATTATCATTTTTTAAATTAAAAAAAATTTAGGTCCCTTATTACTCCTTTAATTTTCATTTTTATAATCTACTATTACCTTGCAAAAAAAAGACCCTACTTTTAAAGCAAACTTCATATATATATATTTTATGATTTCTGTGACGTTTTTCTTTTTTAATATTGTATTTTTGAGACTCTAACCTCTACTCTAGATTCTTATCTTTGCTTTTTGGTATTTGTTATCAACTTTGTACCTTTAAGAACCCAATCTTCAGTACCCATTTTTACTTGGGACAGAGATCACTGGTCTGATTGTTCTCTCCCCCTTTGGACTCTCCTTCTTCACCAGGTCGCCTCTATCTCCCCCCTCCCCCTTTTCTTCTCTACCCAACTCTGTGAATCTCTTTGTGTGTTCCGGGCTGTGGAGAACACTTAGGGAAGGGATTACTGGCAGGATCTGTCTCTCTGCTTTTGATTCCCCCTTTTATCCTCCTGGACACCTCTGTCTCCTTCCTTCCTCTTCTCTTCTCTTCTCTGTGTAACTCCGTGAACATCTCTGAGGGGTCCAGACTGTGGAGAGCAAAGGGAAGTGATTACTGGCTAGCTTGTTCTCTCCCCATTTGATTCCCCCTCTTCTCCTCCTGGTCACCTCTATCTCCCTCCTCCCTCTTCTCTTCTCCATGTAACTCTGTGTACCTCTCTGGGTGTCCCTCACCGTGGAGAAACTTTTCATCATTAACCTAGATGTTTTACCATCAGTGCTGTACAGATGGAGGAGTCCTGAGGCTACTGTAAGAATTAGACTGAAAACCAGAGGCAGGAGGCTTAAGTTCAAAACCTGAGAACACCAGACAACTCCTGAATCCAGGGAACATTAATCGATAGGAGTTCATCAATACCTCCATACCTGCACTGAAACCAAGCACCACCCAAGGGCCAACAAGTTCCAGAGCAAGACATACCATGCAAATTTGCCAGCAAAACAGGAACATAGCCCTGAGCTTCAATATACAGGCTGCCCAAAGTTTTACCAAACCCACTGACATCTCAAAAACCATTACTGGACACTTCAATGCACTCCAGAGAGAAGATATCCAGCTGCACCCATCAGAAGACTGACACAAGCTTCCCTAACCAGGAAACCTTGACAAGCCACCTGTCCAACCTCACACACAGCGAGGAACCTCCACAATAAAGAGGAACCACAAACTGCCAGAATACATAAAGGCCACCCCAAACACAGCAATATAAACAAGATGAAAAGGCAGAGAAATACTCAGCAGGTAAAGGAGCAGGATAAATGCCCACCAAACCAAACAAAAGAGGAAGAGATAGGGAATCTACCTGATAAAGAATTCAGAATAATGATAGTGAAAATGATGCAAAATCTTGAAAACAAATTGGAGTTACAGATAAATAGCCTGGAGACAAGGATCGAGAAGATGCAAGAAATGTTTAACAAGGACCTAGAAGAAATACAAAAGAGCCAATATGTAATGAATAATGCTATAAATGAGATAAAAAACACTCTGGAGGGAACCAACAGTAGAATAATGGAGGCAGAAGATAGGGTAAGTGACATAGAAGACAGAATGGTAGAAATAAATGAAACAGAGGAAAAAAGAAAAAAGAATTAAAAGAAATGAGGACAACCTCAGAGACCTCTGGGACAATGTTAAAGGCCACAACATTTGAATCATAGGAGTCCCAGAAGAAGACAAAAAGAAAGACCATGAGAAAATACTTGAGGAGATAACAGTTGAAAACTTCCTTAAAATAGGGAAGGAAATAATTACCCAAGTCCAAGAAACCCAGAGAGTCCAAAACAGGATAAACCCAATGCGAAACACAAGATACATATTAATCACATTAACAAAAATCAAACACAAAGAACAAATATTAAAAGCAGCAAGGGAAAAACAACAAATAACACACAAGGGGATTCCCATAAGGATAACAGCTGATCTTTCAATAGAAACTCTTCAGGCCAGGAGGGAATGGCAGGACATACTTAAAGTGATCAAAGAGAAAAACCTACAACCCAGATTACTGTACCCAGGAAGGATTTCATTCAAATATGAAGGAGAAATCAAAAGCTTTACAGACAAGCAAAAGTTCAGAGAATTCAGCACCATCAAACCAGCTCTCCAACAAATGCTAAAGGATCTTCTCTACACAGGAAACACAGAAAGGGTGTATAAACTCAAACCCAAAATAATAAAGTAAATGGCAACGGGATCATACTTATCAATAATTACCTTAAATGTAAATGGGTTGAATACCCCAACCAAAAGATAAAACTGGCTCAATGGATACAAAAACAAGATGCCTATATATGTTGTCTACAATAGACCCACCTCAAAACAAGGGACACATAACAGACTGAAAGTGAAGGGCTGGAAAAAGATATCCCACGCAAACAGAGACCAAAAGAAAGCAGGAGTAGCAATACTCATATCAGATAAAATAGACTTTAAAACACAGACTGTGAAAAGAGACAAAGAAGGACACTACATAATGATCAAAGGACCAACCCAAGAAGAAGATATAACAATTATAAATATATATGCACCCAACATAGGAGCACCACAATATGTAAGACAAATGCTAACAAGTAAGAAAGGGAAATAAACAATAACACAATAATAGTGGGAGACTTTAATACCCCACTCACATCTATGGATAGATCAACTAAACAGAAAATTAACAAGGAAACACAAACTTTCAATGATATAATAGACCAGTTAGGCCTAATTGATACCTATAGGACATGTCACCCCAAAACAATGAATTTCACCTTTTTCTCAAGCACACATGGAACGTTCTCCAGGATAGATCACATCCTGGGCCATAAATCTAGCCTTGGTAAATTCAAAAAAATTGAAATCATTCCAAGCATCTTTTCTGACCACAATGCAGTAAGATTAGATCTCAATTACAGGACAAAAATTATTAAAAATTCCAACATATGGAGGCTGAACAACACGCTGCTGAATAACCAATAAATCACAGAAGAAATCAAAAAAGAAATCAAAATATGTATATAAACCAATGAAAATAAAAACACAAAAACCCAAAACCTATAGGACACTGTAAAAACAGTGATAAGTGGAAGGTTCAAAGCAATACAGGCTTACTACAAGAAACAAGAAAAAAGTCAAATAAATAACCTAACTCTACACCAAAACAACTAGAAAAGGAAGAAATGAAGAACCCCAGGGTTAGTAAAAGGAAAGAAATCTTAAAAATTAGGGCAGAAATTAATGCAAAAGAAACAAAAGAGACCATAGCAAAAATCAACAGAGCCAAAAGCTAGTTATTTGGGAAGATAAATAAAATAGATAAAGCATTAGCCAGACTCATCAAGAAACAAAGGGAGAAGAATCAAATCAACAAAATTAGAAATGAAAAGAGATCACAACAGACAACACAGAAATACAAAGGATCATAAGAGACTATTATAAGCATATGCCCATAAAATGGACAACTTGGAAGAAACGTACAAATTCTTAGAAAAGTACAACTTTCCAAAACTGAACCAGGAAGAAACAGAAAATCTTAACAGATCCATCACAAACATGGAAATTGAAACTGTAATCAGAAATCTTCCAACAAGCAAAAGCCCAGGACCAGATGGCTTCACAGCAGAATTGTACCAAAAATTTACAGAAGAGCTAACACCTATCCTACTCAAACTCTTCCAGAAAATTGCAGAAGAAGCTAAACTTCCAAACTCATTCTATGAGACCACCATCACCCTAATACCAAAACTTGACAGTTCGGTTCAGATCAGCCACTCAGTCATGTCCGACTGTGTGCAACCCCATGAACTGCAGCACACCAGGCCTCCCTGTCCATCACCAACTCCTGGAGTTCACCCAAACTCTTGTCCATGGAGTCGGTGATGCCATCTAGCCATCTCATCCTCTGTTGTCCTCTTGTCCTCCTGAACCCAATCCCTCCCAGCATCAGAGTCTTTTCCAACGAGTCAACTCTTCACATGAAGTGGCCAAAGTACTGGAGTTTCAGCTTTAGCATCAGTCCTTCCAAAGAACACCCAGGACTGATCTCCTTTAGGATGGACTGGTTTGATCTCCTTGCAGTCCAAGGGACCCTCAAGAATCTTCTCCAACACCACAGTTCAAAAGCATCAATATTTGGCACTCAGCTTTCTTCACAGTCCAACTCTCACACCCATACATGACCACCGGAAAAACCATAGCCTTGACTACATGGACATTTGTTGGCAAAGTAATGTTTCTGCTTTTTAATATGCTATCTAGGTTGGTCATAACTTTCCTTCCAAGGAGTAAGCGTCTTTTAATTTCATGGCTGCAATCACCATCTGCAGTGATTGTGGAGCCCCCCAAAATAAAGTCTGACACTGTTTCCACTGTTTCCCCATCTATTTCCTATGAAGTGATGGGACCATATGCCATGATCTTAGTATTCTGAATATTGAGTTTTAAATCAACTTTTTCACTCTCCTCTTTCACTTTCATCAAGAGGCTTTTTGTTCCTCTTCACTTTCTGCCATAAGGTTGTGACATATGCACATGTCATCTGCATATCTGAAGTTATTGAAATTTCTCCTGGCAATCTTGATTCCAGCTTTTGCTTCTTCCAGCCCAGCGTTTCTCATGATGTACTCTGCATATAAGTTAAATAAGCAGAATGACAATGTACAGCCTTGATGTACTCCTTTTCCTATTTGGAACCAGTCTGTTGTTCCATGTCCAGTTCTAACTATTGCTTCCTGACCTGCATATAGGTTTCTCAAGAGGCAAGTCAGGTGGTCTGGTATTCCGATCTCTTTCAGAATTTTCCACAGATTATTGTGATCCACACAGTCAAAGGCTTTGGCATAGTCAAAAAAACAGAAATATATGTTTTTCTGGAACTCTCTTGCTTTTTCCATGATCCAGTGGATGTTGGCAATCAGTTGAAGTAAGAAATAGATTTAAAGGACTAGATCTGATAGATAGAGTGCATGATGAACTATGGACAGAAGTTCATGACATTGTACAGGAGACAGGAATCAAGACCATCCCCAAGGAAAAGAAATGCAAAAAAGCAAAATGGCTCTCTGGGGAGGCCTTAAAAATAGCTGTGAAGAGAAGTGAAAAGCAAAGGAGAAAAGGAAAGTTATAGGTATCTGAGTGCATATTTCCAAAGAATAGCAAGGGGAGATAAGAAAGCCTTCTTCAGTGATCAATGCAAAGAAATAGAGGAAAACAATAGAATGGGAAAGACTAGAGATCTCTTCAAGAAAGTTAGAGATACCAAGGGAACATTTCATGCAAAGATGGGCTCGATAAAGGACAGAAATGGTATGGACCTAACAGAAGCAGAAGATATTAAGAAGAATTGGCAACAATACACAGAAGAACTGTACAAAAAAGAACTTCATGACCTAGATAATCACGATGGTGTGATCACTCAGCTAGAGCCAGATATCCTGCAATGTGAAGTCAAGTGGGTCTTAGAAAGCATCACTACGAACAAAGCTAGTGAAGGTGATGGAATTCCAGTTGAGCTATTTCAAATCCTGGAAGATGATGCTGTGAAAGTGCTGCACTCAATATGCCAGCAAATTCGGAAAACTCAGCAGTGGCCACAGGACTGGAAAAGGTCAGTTTTCAATGCCATTCTCCCAAATCTCCCCACCCTCTCCCTCTCCCACAGAGTCCATAAGACTGATCTATACATCAGTGTCTCTTTTGCTGTCTCGTACACAGGGTTATTGTTACCATCTTTCTAAATTGAGGGAGGGTATGGGGATGGAGGAGGGCGAAGGTTCAGGATGGGGAACACAGGTATACCTGTGGCGGAATCATTTCGATATTTGGCAAAACTAATACAATATTGTAAAGTTTAAAAATAAAATAAAAATTTAAAAAAAGGTCAGTTTTCATTCCAATCCCAAAGAAAGGCAATGCCAAAGAATGCTCAAACTACTGCACAATTGCACTCATCTCACACACTAGTAAATTAATGCTCAAAATTCTCCTAAAACCTGAAAAAGGATGCCACAAAAAAGAAAACTACAAGGCCAATATCACTGATGAACACGGATGCAAAAATCCTTAACAAAATTCTAGCAAACAGAATCCAACAACATATTAAAAATATCATATATCATGACCAGGTGGGCTCTATCCCAGGGATGCAAGGATTCTTCAATATCTGCAAATCAATCAATGTAATATACCACATTAACAAATTGAAAGATAAAAAACCATATGATTATCTCAGTAGATGCAGAGAAAGCCTTTGACAAAATTCACCATCCATTTATGATTAAAAAAAAAAACCCTCCAGAAAGCAGGAATAGAAGGAACATACCTAATGAAAGCTATATATGACAAACCCGCAGCAAACATTATCCTCAATGGTGAAAAATGGAAAGCATTTCCCCTAAAGTCAGGAACAAGACAAGGGAGCCCACTCTCACCACTACTATTCAACATAGTTTTGGAAGTTTTCGCCACAGCAATCAGAGCAGAAAAATAAATAAAAGGAATCAAAATTGGAAAAGAAGAAGTAAAACTTGCACTGTTTGCAGATGACATGATCTCTACATAGAAAACCCTAAAGACTCCACCAGAAAATTACTAGAGCTAATCAATGAATATAGTACAGTTGCAGGATATAAAATCAACACACAGAAATCCCTTGCATTCCTATACACTAACAATGAGAAAATAGAAAGAGAAATTAAGGAAACAATTGCATTCACCATTGCAACAAAAAGAATAAAATACTTAGGAATATATCTACCTAAAGAAACTAAAGACCTATATATAGAAAACTATAAAACACTGGTGAAAGAAATCTAAGAGGACACTAATATATGGAGAAATATACCATGTTCATGGATCTCAAGAATCAATATAGTGAAAATGAGTATACTACCCAAAGCAATCTATAGATTCAATGCAATCCCTATCAAGCTACCAATGGTATTTTTCACAGCGCTAGAACAAGTAATTTCACAATTTGTGTGGAAATACAAAAAAGCTCGAATAGCCAAAGCAATCTTGAGAAAGAAGAATGGAACTGGAGGAATCAACCTGCCTGACTTCAGGCTCTACTACAACAGCTCAGTCATCAAGATAGTATGGTACTGGCTCAAAAAGAGAAATATAGATCAATGGAACAAAATAGAAAGCCCAGAGATAAATCCACACACCTATTGACACCTTATCTTTGACAAAGGAAGCAAGAATATACAATGGAGAAAAGACAATCTCTTTAACAAGTTGTGCTGGGAAAACAGGTCAACCACTTGTAAAAGAATGAAACTAGAACACTTTCTAACACTATACACAAAAATAAATTCAGAGTGGATTAAAGATCTAAACGTAAGACTTAAAAGCTTCTGCACAACAAAGGAAACTATAAGCAAGGTGAAAAGACAGCCTTCAGAATGGGAGAAAATAATAGCAAATGAAGCAACTGACAAAGAATTAATCTCAGAAATATATAAGCAACTCCTGCAGCTCAATTCCAGAAAAATAAACGACTCTATCAAAAAGTGGGACAAAGAACTAAACAGACATTTCCCAAAGAAGACATACAGATGCTCATCATCACTCATTATCAGAGAAATGCAAATCAAAACCACTATGAGGTACCATTTCACGCCAGTCAGAATGGCTGCGATCCAAAAGTCTACAAGCAATAAATGCTGGAGAGGATGTGGAGAAAAGGGAACCCTCTTACACTGTTGGTGGGAATGCAAACTAGTATAGGCACTATGGAGAACAGTGTGGAGATTCCTTAATAAAAAACTGGAAATAGAACTGCCATATGACGCATCAATCCCAC
Organism: Bos indicus; assembly: GCF_029378745.1. Lineage (NCBI taxonomy): Eukaryota > Metazoa > Chordata > Mammalia > Artiodactyla > Bovidae > Bos > Bos indicus. Next base: position 217,168 of record NW_027223736.1, on the reverse strand, counting down.
TGCTGGGCATACATACTGGGGAAACCAGAATTGAAAGAGACACATGTACCGCAATGTTCATCGCAGCACTGTTTATAATAGCCAGGAATGGAAACAACCTAGATCTCCATCAGCAGACGAATGGATAAGAAAGCTGTGGTACATATACACAATGGAGTATTACTCCGCCATTAAAAAGAATACATTTAAATCAGTTCTAATGAGGTGCATGAAACTGGAGCTTATTATACAGAGTAAAGTAAGCCAGAAAGAAAAACACCAATACACTATACTAACGCATATATATGGAATTTAGAAATATGGTAAGGAAAACCCTGTATGTGAGACAGCAAAAGAGACACAGATGTATAGAACAGTCTTTTGGACTCTGTGGGAGAGGGTGAGGGCAGGATGTTATGGGAGAATGGCACTGAAACATGTAAATTATCATATGTGAAACGAATCGCAGGTCCAGGTTCGATGCATGATACAGGGTGCTCGGGGCTAGTGCACTGGGATGATCCAGAGGGATGGTACGGGGAGGGAAGAGGGAGGGAGGTTTAGGATGGGGAACACATGTACACCCATGGCGGATCCATGTCAATGTATGGCAAAACCAATACAATATTGTAAAGTAAATAAATAAAACTGAAAAAAAATTCAGTTTAAACAAATATTAAAAAAAAAAAAAACAAGGAAGTAAAGATCTGTGTGCTCCAAGACTTTGATGAAAGAAATTAAAGAAGATACAAAGTAATGGAAATATATCCTATGTCCATGGATCAGAAAAATTAATAGCTAAAATGTTCATATTAGCCAAAGTCACCTACGGATTCAATGCAATCTCCATCAAAATTCTAATGGCATTTTTGACAGAAATAGAAAAAAACAAATCCTAACGTGTACAGAACTAAAAAAGATCCCAAATAGCCAAAGAAATCCTGAGAAAGAAGAACAAGGGCAGAGGCATTACACTTCCTGGTTTCAAGCTACACTAATAAAGCTATAGTAATTAAAACAGTATTCCTGGCAAAAATAGATACATGGACCAAAGGAACAAAATTTGCAAGACCAGAAATAAACCCCCATGCATATGGTCAACTAAGATTTGAGAAGAGAATCAAGAATACTCAATGGGGAAAGGATAACCTCTTCAAAAAATGGTGTTCAGAAAACCACATGGATAACCACATGCAGAAACTGGAAATTGGACCCCAATATACATCACTCAAAAATTAATTTGAAATGGATATAAGACTTAAACATAAGACCTCAAGCCAATAAACACCTAGAAGAAAATATAGGAAGAAAGTTCTTGACACTGGTCTTTGCAATGATACTTAGGATACCAAAAGCACAAGCAATGAAAGCAAAATCTGTAAGTTGGACTACATCAAATTAAAAAGCTTCTGGACAGGAAAAGTAACAATCAACCAAATGAAAAGGTAACCTATAGAATGGGAGAAAACATTTACAAACCATATACTGGATAAGGGTTTATCATCCAAAATATAAAAGGAATTAATACAACTCAATAACAAAAAAAAAATCTGATTTAAAAATAGGCAGAGGAACTGAACAGAATTTTTCCAAAGAAGATATACAAATGGGCAGGCAGCAGGTACATTAAAAATGCTCAACATCACAAATCAATAGGAACATGCAAATAAAAACCACAATGAGATATCAACCTTATACCAATTAGAATGGCTAACAAGAAGAAGATAAGACATAAGTATTGATGAGCATATGGAGTAAAGGGGAAGCCTTATGCACTGCTGGCAGGAATATAAATTGGTTCAATCACTACTAAAAACAGCATGGAGTTTCCTTAAGAAATTAAAACTATAACTAACACATATATCTAGCAACTGCATTTCTGGGTATCTATCTAAAGGAAATGAAAGCAGGATATTGAAAGGATATCTGTACTCCCATGTTTAGTGCAGCATTATTCACAACAGTCTAGATATGTAAATCAACTAAGTGCCCATCAATGGATGAATAGATAAAGAAGGCATGGTGCCTATATATAATGGAATATTACTGAGCCATGAGAAAGATGGAAGTCCTGTCATTTGCAATAGGGATGAATCTTGAGGGCACCGTGCTTAGTAAGTTAAGTTAGTCAAAGAAAGACAAATATTGTATGATGTTACTCATATGTGGAATCTAAAAATGTAAACCTTGCTGAACCAGAATGGGGAATACCAAGACTGGGGGGGAAAAGGAATTGGAGCGATGCTGTGAAAGGGTATAAATTTGCAACTAGAAAATTAATAAGTTCTGGAAATCTAGTGTACAGCATACTAATCATCGTCAATCAGATCAGATCAGATCAGTCGCTCAGTCGTGTCCAACTCTTTGCGACCCCATGAATCGCAGCACGCCAGGCCTCCCTGTCCATCACCAATTCTTGGACTTCACCCAGACTCATGTCCATCGAGTCGGTGATGCCATCCAGCCATCTCATCCTCAGCCGTCCCCTTCTCCTCCTGCCCCCAATCCTTCCCAGCATCAGAGTCTTTTCCAATGAGTCAACTCTTCTCATGAGGTGGCCAAAATACTGGAATTTCAGCTTTAGCATCATTCCTTCCAAAGAAATCCCAGGGCTGATCTCCTTCAGAATGGACTGGTTGGATCTCCTTGCAGTCCAAGGGACTCTCAAGAGTCTTCTCCAACACCACAATTTAAAAGCATCAATTCTTCGGCGCTCAGCTTTCTTCACAGTCCAACTCTCACATCCATACATGACCACAGGAAAAACCATAGCCTTGACTAGACGGACCTTTGTTGGCAAAGTAATGTCTCTGCTTTTGAATATGCTATCTAGGTTGGTCATAACTTTCCTTCCAAGGAGTAAGCGTCTTTTAATTTCATGGCTGCAGTCACCATCTTCAGTGATTTTGGAGTCCCAGAAAATAAAGTCTGACACTGTTTCCACTGTTTCCCCATCTATTTCCCATGAAGTGATGGGACCGGATGCCATGATCTTCGTTTTCTGAATGTTGAGCTTTAAGCCAACTTTTTCACTCTCCACTTTCACTTTCATCAAGAGGCTTTTCAGTTCCTCCTCACTTTCTGCCATAAGGGTGGTGTCATCCGCATATCTGAGGTTATCGTCAATAATACTGTATTATATACTTCAAAATCACTAAGGCCATGCTTTATATAACTCCATTTATATAAAATGTCAAGAACAGGCAAATACATGTACACAGAAAGGAGATTAATTGCTGCTTAGGTCTGGAGGTTGAAGAGAAAAGAGGAGTGACTGTAAATGGGCACAGGATTTCTTTTGGGGATAATGAAAATGTTCTAAAATTGATCGTGATGATTGTCACACAACTCTGTGGATATAGTAAAAACAGTTGGATTGTATAGTTTAAAGGGATGAATTGTATGGTACATGAATTGCATTTCAATAAAGCTGCTAAAAAATCAAAGGGAGAAGATTAGATATGTTTTTCCTACATTTTAAATTTGTTATTTCTATAATTCTAAAAATAAGCCATTTAAGAGGAGTTGATTAAAAAGGTTCATTTTCTGGAAACATTACGCATCTGCAATAAATAATATTTCAGCAGTTGACTGCTTCCACTTTCAAGCAAAATAAATATACTTGGTGACCAAAAAGAGAGAAAAATATTAGTAGTTTTTCACTAGGTTCTCTAATCTGCATCTAGACATACAATCAAAATTAATATTAATGAAAGAAAATCCCTTCAAATAACCAAGACATACATATTAAGAAATGTAAAAATGTTTCTGCCTTTTGATTATTAATCTCATTTCTGGGAATTAATCTCAACAAGACAAGAAAAATAAGCATGATGCTCAGTTGTTAAGTTGTGTCAGACTCTTTGCAACCTCATGGACTGTAGGCCACCAGGCTCCTCTGTCTATGGGATCTGCCAGGCAAGAATACTGAAGTGGGTTCCCATTCCTCCTCTGGGGAATCTTCCCAACCCAGGGATTGAATCCCTGTCTCCTGAACCTACTGCATTTACAGGCAGATTCTTTACCCCTGTTCCACCTGAGAAGCCCAAGAAAAAATAATAGGCATAAAAATATTTATAACAGTACTTACTATAACAGAAACTTCTCAATCAGTGCTACATAAGAGTGTCTGCTACTGCTCAACTAAGTCTCCAAACACACTGTTTAGTCGAATTGATTTCATACCAAGATGTTCTCAATGAAGGAAGCACACCATTGACTTACATTCTCGAGCAAGCTGCTTAAATTCTGAGTAATACTGCTCTAAATAACCGAAGTGTCCAACAGAAGGACATAATTGGCAAACTGTGATATAACTCAAAGAAATACTGTACAAGCATAAAACAGACTAACAACTAATAATAATTCAGCTCTTACTATGTGTCAAGCACTGTACGAAGTGTTTTATATATATATTACCATTTTTATCCTGGTAAACTTAGGTTTTATTATCTCCTTTTCTTTTGCAGATAAAGGTCAGAAAGGTTAGAGGGTTGATGAAGGCCTACCAGAAGGTAGGAAGTGAAATAAGGATTCAAACTCAGGCATATATGACTCCAAATCTCGATTACTATATTACAGTGCCTCCATAAAACTGAATATAAAATATGACTTTCAACTATGTAAACATATGAATAAAAATTTAAAGTAAAGTAAATGGAAATAAACTTTAGGATGGTGAGACAGTAAATTTTTTAAAACATCTTTTCATTACTTTCAAGTATTCTAATAGTGTAAAAGTAAATTCAAAATTATAAGTGGACATTTATAAAATGACATCGAAGGTAAACATTTTATAAAGCATTTATGTACCAATTTTTGTTCAATTTTATAAAAGAATTTATTGTATGTAAGACATTCCTCTTACAAGATATATTTAAGAGTGGTTCTATAACTTGAGTATGCATTAGAATCCTTTGGAGGGCTTGTGAAAACACAGATTTCCCACTCTAAGAGTTTCTGATTCAGTTGGCTTTGGGTGGGGCCTGAAAATTTGCATTTCTAACAGGTTCCCAGAGGATGGGATTAATTTCTGGGTTGTCTCTGGCCAGTCATTCTGACTCAGAGTCGTTCCCAGTAGTGCATACATTGCTCAGCCAAGATGGATGCCAGCGAGAAGGATTCTAGGAGGTGGTTGGACACATGCTGTCACCTTTCCCAAACTCTTCCAACTGGTGGTGGTTTATTAGTTCCGTGTTCCTTACCAGGACCTCCTGTTGTAAAACAACTCATGTAAACAGTTACTATGGTGCCTGGCCAGGGTGGGCAGTTTCAGTCAATGTGTTTCCCCTAACAGAAAGGAAGTGGGAAGATGGTGGCCAGTTGTAGAGTCCAGCCACGAAGAGCAGAGGGAGAGAGATGAGATGGCACTGGAGGCAGAGCCTGAAACAAAAAAAAAAACCCAAGGAAGAGCCTGAAGCTTTGGGAGCCATTTTATCTCACTGTTCGCCTCAGTTCATTTAAAAATTTTATTTTAGAGAGGCAATTTTAGGGAGACTCCTAATAATCTTGGGAAGCCCCAAAATACCAAATGAAATAAGCATTCCACTCAGGTCTGGAAATTTTTGAGCTATTGTAATTAAATCTGGCTTTATGGAAATTAAGCTTGAGAATTTCAAAAGTTCCCCATTGGCCATTGGTATTCTAAATTGCCTTTGGGCAAGTCAGTCCATTTAGTTAGAAGACACATGAGCAAGGACCATTGCTTTTAAACATAAAATCAGCTGGAATCCTGTTGGGGGGAGCACCCTCAAAATATTTAGATAACTGGGATCTCAATTATTAGTGGTTTTTCCCTAGAGTTTAAAAAATGATTTTAAACAGCTCAAACATTTTACTATTCAAACAGCTCAATTCAAACTGCTTGCAAGTTAATCACAATCAATTCTAAGGAAACAGCTTGGTCCTGGGGAAGTCAGGTGAAATGCTTCTTAAAGCCAGTTTCCAGCTGAAAAACCTGGTACATGAAGCCAAAAAAGGTCCGTCTAGTCAAAACTATGGTTTTTCCAGTAGTCATGTATGGATGTGAGAGTTGGACCATAAAGAAGGCAGAGCACTGAAGAATTGATGTTTTTGAAGTGCGGTGTTGGAGAAGACTCTTGAGAGTCCCTTGGACTGCAAGGAGATCCAACCAGTCCATCCTAAAGGAAACCAGTCCTGAATATTCAGTGGAAGGACTGATGCTGAAGCTGAAACTCCAATACTTTGGCCACCTGATGCAAAGAACTGAATCAATAGAAAAGACCCTGATGCTGGGAAAGATTGAAGGAGTGAGGAGAAGGGGATGACAGAGGATAAGGTGGTTGGATGGCATCACCAACTCGATGGACATGAGTTTGAGTAAGCTCTGGGAGTTGAGGACAGACAGGGAAGCCTGGCGTGTTGTGGTCCGTGGGGTCACAAAGATTCAGACATGACTGAGCTACTGAACTGAACTGAACCCAGAGGATGATGCTGCTGCTAGCCCAAGAACTACAATGTGAAAACTGGAGCTAGTAAAAATTAACATCATCCTAAATCTAAATACCATCATTATAATCAATCAGAAAATAAACTTGATGTATTTTCTTGGATTATTTTAATGTGCTATATAGGTTCTTGACAAAACACAGGCCAATGAAATTTATGTCACAGTTCATTCTCTTGAAGAATAGAACAGTCAGTTTTTTGATCCAATTACTTCTTTCAGTCAAGAGTAACAAACTTTACAAGGAGGTCAAAGAGTTATACTCTAAGTATCTATACTGATAATATCAACTATCTGGGTATTTCTAACCCAAATTGACTGAATTATTCTGAATTGAAACTATTTAAGAGTCTTAGACATAAGTCTTGCTAAGTAAACTAATGTATTTATTTTTTTAAAACATCTTTACAGAATTTGTTACAACATTGATTCTGGTTTATGCTTTGGTTTTTTGGTCTCAAGCCATGTGGGATCTCAGCTCCACAAACAAGGGTTGAACCCTCATCCATTGCATTGGAAGAAGTCTTAACCACTGGACCTCCAGGGAAGTCCCTAAACTAACCAATTTAGAATGAAGAAAGTCATAAATGCTAAAAAGAAACCATTCATACAGCAGGCAGTATTAAGGTAAGAAATATCCACAACTCAGCTGACAATTACCTTCCAATATTAAGAATAAAGAAGTGCTATTTCAATTTCTCTAGAATGATCTGACCCCAATCAAGTAATCTAATATCATTTTTGCCCACATACATGCAGAGTATGTCATGAAACATACCTATATTTCTGACCATGATTCCTTTAAGTTCATCCACTTGGGCTTGAGTCTCCATCACTTTATCTAGGCCCTTATTCTCAGAGTGATGCTTCTATAAAAAAAATATGATTTAACTTATGATACCCAGATATTATTCACAATACGAAAACAAAGAGAAGAGGAATGACACTGAGGAAAGCTACAACATAGGTACAAAAGAGATGTCACTTCATTCAAAAATTGTTACCAGACCTAGGGAAAAAATATACAAAAGCATAAAATTTGCTACCATATGAAATATAAGTGTTATAAAAATATCACCTTATTTCAAATGAAATAAAGCTAAGTATATCAAATACACATCTGAGATTCCTGGGCAGAAGTAGGGTGTTATATAATCTGTGTTCAGACAAGGAAGAAAGGAGAAAAGACTGTAGTTGAGGCAGAAGTAACAGGTTAGGGAAAAGATACTCTTAATCTTTTCTTATTTCTTGGGTGTGATGAGGTAGGGACTGGCCTAGCTTCTGGGCATCTATTTTGGTATCTGTTGGGATAAGAGTATGCATGCTATTTTCACTGGCTTATTATAGGATCTAAAAATGTAAGACACTGATGAGAGTATATATTTTGAAGTTATTATCTATAGCAAATAATCGTGGACTTAAAACACAATATTCCAGTCACTTCACTGTGCTAAGTGCTTCAAATATGGGATATTATTTAAACCATGCAAAACCAGCTGAACCAAATACCTTTTTTCCCCTTATGATGTGAACTCTTAGGATTTACTCTCAATGACATTCATGTATAACATAAAGCACTGTTAATTATATTTATCATGTTGTCCACTATATCCCTAGTATTTATTTATCTTATAACTGGAAGTTTGTACTTTGTGACCACTTTTATCCAATCATCCCTCACCACAACCCTAGCTCTCTGATCTCTTTTTCTATGAGTCTGTTTTGAGATTATGAGTTTGTTATGAGAGTTTATTAGTTTCTGTTGCACAACACATTGCTGTTCAGTCACTAAGTCGTGTCTGACCCTTTGAGATCCCATGGACTGCAGCACGCCAGGTTCCCCCGTCCTTCACTATCTCCAAGAGTTTGTTCAAACTCATGTCCATTGAGTAGGTGTTGCTATCCAATGATCTCATCCTCTGTCACCCCTTCTCCTTGCCTTCAGTCTAACCCAGCATCAGGGTCTTCCGTTGTGTTGCCTGTTTGCATCAGGTATCCAAAGTACTGGAGCTTCAGCTTCAGCTTCAGCATCAGTCCTTCCAATGAACATTCAGGGTTGATATCCTTTAGGACTGACGTGTTTGATCTCCTTGCTGTCCAAGGGACTCTCAAGTCTTCTCAGCACCTAAGCATCAGTTCTTCGGCACTCAACTGTCTTTATGCTGTACTTAGTCGCTCAGTCATGTCTGATTCTTTGAGACCCCATGGACTACAGCCTGCCAGACTCCTCTGTCCATAGTGACTCTCCAGGCAAGAATACTGGAGTGGGTTGCCATGCCTTCCTACAGGGGCTCTTCCCAAACCAGTGATCGAACCCAGGTCTCCCGCATTGCAGGCAGATTGTTTACTGTCTGAGCCACCAGGGAAGCCCCAATTTTCTTTCTGGTCCACCTCTAACATCTGTACATGACTAGTGGGAAAACCATAGCTTTGACTAGATGGATTGTGTCAGAAAACTGATATCTCTGCTTTTTAATACACTGTTTAGGTTTGTCATAGCTTTTCTTCCATGGAGCAAGCATCTTTTAATTTCATGGCTGGAGTCACTGTCTGTAGTGATTTTGGAGCCCAAGAAAATAAAATTTGTTACTGATTCCACTTTCCCCCATCTATTTCGCATGAAATGACAGGACTAGATGTCATGATCTTTATTTTTTGAATGCTGAGTTTTAAGCCAGCTTTTTCACTCTCCTCTTTCACTTTCATCAAGAGGCTCTTTAGTTCTTCTTCGCTTCCTGCCATTAGGGTGGTATCATCTGCTATATCCGAGGTTTTTGATATTTCTCCCAGCAATCTTGCTTCCATCTTGTGATTCATCTAGCCCAGCATTTCACATGATGTAGTCTTCATGTAAGTAAAATAATCAGAGTGACAATATACAGCCTTGACATACTCCCTTCCCAGTTTGGAACCAGTTCATTGCTCCATGTCTGGTTCTAACTGTTGCTTCTTGACCTGCATACAGATTTCTTAGGAGACAGTTAAGGTGGTTTGGTATTCCCATCTCTTTAAGAATTTTCAAGTTTCTTGTGATCCACACAGGCAAAGGCTTTTAGCACAGTCAATGATGCAGAATTTTTTCTGAAATTCTCTTACTTTTTCTATGATACAACAGATGTTGGCAATTTGATCTCTGGTTCCTCTGTATTTTCTAAATTCAGCTTGTACATATGGAAGCTCTTGGTTCATGTATTATTGAAGCCTAGTTTGAAGGTTTTTGAGCATTACCTCGCTAGCATGTGAAATGAGTGCAACTGTGCGACAGTTTAAACATTCTTTGCGATTGGAATGAAAACTGATGTTTTCCAGTCCTATGGCCACTGCTGAATTTTCCAAATGTGCTGGCATATTGAGTGCAGCACTTTAACAGCACCATCTTTTAGGATTTGAAATAGCTCAGCTGGAATTCCACCACCTCCACTAGCTTTGTTCATAGTGGTGTTTCCTAAGGCCCACTTGACTTCACATTACAGGATATCTGGCTCTAGGTGAGTGATCACAACATCGTGGTTATCCAGGTCATTAAGACCTTTTTTTGTACAGTTCTTCTGTGTATTATTGAAACCTCTTAATATCCTATGCTTCCGTTAGATCCATACCATTTGTCCTTTACTGTGCCCATCTTTGCATGTAATGTTCCCTTGGTGGCTCTAGTTTTCTTGAAGAGATCTCTAGTGTTTCCTGTTCTATTGTTTTCTTCTATTTCTTTGCATTGTTCACTTAAGAAGCCTTTCTTACCTTTCCTTGGTATTCTTTGGAACTCAGTATTTCTATACATTTCAAAATGATCACAAACAGTAAGCTTAGTTATCATATGTCAAAATCTAAAGACATTATATAGTTACAACTATATACTCACAATGGCGTATTTCATACCTGTGACTCTTTTACATTGCAACTTGAATTGTGTAACTCAGACTCCTTCACCTATTTCTGTCCTACCCCCAACATTTTCCCTCTGGCAATCATATATTTCTTCTCTGTATCTGTATCTCTGTTAGTGTTTTATTATGCTTCTTTTTTTGATTCTACATATAAGTGAAATCATACAGTATCTACGTCTTTCTCTGACTTTTTTTCACTTAGCAAGACATCCTCTAGATCCATCAATGTTGCTGCAAGTGACAAGATTTCCTTCTTTTTTATGGCTGAGTAATACTCGTGTGTGTGTGTGTGTGTGTGTATATACATATCACATCTTCTTTATCCATTTATCTATTGATGCACATTTAGGTTGTTTCCATATCTTGGCTATTGTAAATAATGCTTCAATGAACATAGGGGTGCATGTGCCTTTTCTAATTAGTGTTTCTGTTTTCTTCAGATAAATACCCAAGAGCAGAATTGCTGATAATACGGTAGTTCTATTTTTAATTTTTGGAGGAATCTCCATATTGTTTTCCATAGTGGCCGCACCAATTTACACTCCCATCAACAGTATAGCAGGGTTCCTTTTTCTCTACATCCTCACCAACACTTGTTAACTTCTTGCCTTTTGGACAACAGCCATTCTGACAAGTGTGAGGTAATATCTCTCACTGTGGTTTTGATTTGCTTTTCCTTGACAAATAGTGATATTGTGTATCTTTTTTCATGTGCCTGTTGGCCATCTGTCTGTCTTCTTTGGAAAGATGGCTATTCAGCTCTTGTGTCCACTTTATAGTTGAGATTTTTTTAATATAAATTTATTTATTTTAATTGGAGGCTAATTACTTTACAATATTGTATTGGTTTTGCCATACATCAACATGAATCCGCCACAGGTGTACACATGTTCCCCATGCTGAACACCCCTCCCACCTCCCTCCCCATACCATCCCTCTGGGTCATCCCAGTGCACCAGCCCCAAGCATCCTGTATCATGCATTGAGCCTGGTCTGGCGATTCATCTCACATATGATATTATATATGTTTCAATGCCATTCTCCCAAATCATCCCACCCTCGCCCTCTCTCACACAGTCCAAAAGACTGTTCTATACATCTGTGTCTCTTTTGCTATCTCACATTCAGGGTTATCGTTACCATCTTTCTAAATTCCATACATATGCGTTAGTATACTGTATTGATGTTTTTCTTTCTGGCTTACTTCACTCTGTATAATAGGCTCTAGTTTCATCCACCTCATTAGAACTGACTCAAATGTATTCTTTTTAATGGCTGAGTAATACTCCATTGTGGTTTGTTTTTTAGATGTCCAAGTTTTATCAGTTCTTTGCACATTGTAGGTATTATCCCCTTATCAGATATATTGTTTGCAAATATCTTCTCCCTTTCAGTAGGCAGCCTTTTCATTTTATTGGTAATTTCCTTCACTGAGGAAGGAAATTTGTATTGGTTTGATGTACTTTTCAGTTTGATGTACTCCCATTTGTTTATTTTTACTTTGTTTCCCTTGCCAGAGACATATCCAAAAAAACTATCAATACCAACGTCAAAGAGCATACTATGTTTTCTTCTAGAAGTTTTATGGTTTCAAGTCTTATATTTAAACCTTTAATCCATTTTTAATTTGTGTCCACGGTGTGAGAAAATAGTCCAGTTTGATTCTTTTGCATGTAGCTGTCCAGATTTCCCAACACCATTTAGTGGAAAGGGAAAAAGATAGCTTTTTTCCCCACTGTATATTCTTGCCTCCTTTGTCATAGATTAATTGACCATATAAGCATGGGTTTTATTTCTGGGCTCTCTATTCTGTTCTATGGGCTTCCCAGGTGGCTCAGTGGTAAAGAATCCACCTGCCAATGCAGGGGATACAAGAGACACAGGTTCAATCTCTGGGTTGAGAAGATCCCCCAGATAAGGAAACAGCAACCCACTCCAGCATTCCTGCCTGGAAAATCCCATGGACAAAGGAGCCTGGTACAGTCCATGGGGTCACAAAGAGTTGGACAAGGCTGAGCATGCATGCATTTCATTCCACAGATATATGTGTCTGTTTTTGTTTTTTTGTTTTTTTGACAGTACTGTACTGTTTTCAGTATTGCAGCTTTGTAGTATAGCTTGAAATGAGGGAGTGTAATACATCAAGTTTTTTTCTTCTTTCTCAAGATAGTTCTGGCCATTCTGCCATCTTTTATGTCTCCACACAAATTTTAGAATTATTTGTTCTAGTTCTGTTTAAAAAAAAAATCATTATTGCTAGTTTGATAGGGATGGCATTGCCTCTGTATAATGCATAGCATAGTCTTTATTTTTAGTATAATCATTTTTAACAATATAAATTCTTCAAATCCATGAACACAGTATATCTTTCCAACTTCTTCAATATCTTCAATATCTTTCATTAGGTTCTTAAAGTTTTCAGAGTACAGGTCTTTTACCTCTTTAGTTAAATGCATTCTTAAGTATTTTATTATTTTTGATGTGATGGTTAAGTGGGATTGTTTTCTTAATTTCTTTTCCTGATAGTCTGTTTTTAGTATATAGAAAGGCAATAGGTTTCTGTATAATTTTGTATCCTGCAATTGTACTGTATTATTTCTAACAATTGCTTTTTTGGTGGTATGTTTAGGATTTTCTATAGATAGTATGATGGTTATCTACAGAGAGAGACAATTTTGCTTCTTCTTTTTAAATTTGGATTCCTTGCATTTCTTTTTTGTATCTGATTACTGTAGCTAGGGGTTCCAAAACTATGTTGAATAAAAGTGGCAAGAGTGGCATCTTTGTCTTATTCCTAATTTTAGAGGGAATACTTTCAGTTTTTCACTACTTAGTATAATGTTAGATGTAGGCCTGTCATATATACCCTTTATTATGATGGGGTATGTTCCCACTTTGTTAAGAGGTTTTATCATAAATGGATTTGAATACTGTTAAAAGCTTTTTCTGTACCTATTGAGATAATCATGATTTTTATTCTTCAATTTGTTATCATGGTGTATCACATTGATTTCCAGATACTGAACCATCCTTGCATCTTTGCAATAAATCCCACTTGATTATGTGTATAATCCTTTCAATGTATTGTTGAATTCAGTTTGTTAAATTGTGATTTCTAAATCTATGTTCATTAGCTATAATGGTCTGTAATTTTCTTCATTTGTGGTATCTTTGTCTGGTTTTTGTGTTAGGGTGACGACCTACAGAATGAGTTTGGATGTGTTCCTTTTGCTGCAATTTTTGGAAGAGTTTTCTAAATGTTTGGTAGAATTCACCTGTGAAGCCATCTGGTCCTAGACTTTTGTTTGTTCGAAGTTTTAAAACTTCAATTTTCAATGTCATTACTGGTAATTGTTCTGTTCATGTTTTCTATTTCTTCTTGATTCAGTCTTGGGAGACTGTGCATTTCTAGGAATTTCCCTGTTTCTCTTAGTTAGTCCTTTTTATTGGCATATAGTTGTTCATAGTAGTCTATTATGAACTTTGTATTTCTGTGTTATCTGTTTAATTTTTCCTTTTTTCTTATTTTATTGATCTGAACCCTATTTTTTTCTTGATGAGTCTGGATAAAAGCGATCGGCTTTATCTTATCAAAGAACTAGCTCTTAGTTTCATTGATCTTTTCTATTATTTCCTTATCTCTGATTCATTTATTTTTGCTCTCATTTTTATGATTTCTTTCTTTCTACTAATTTGGGGTTTGAACTGTGGTGTTGGAGAAGAGTCTTGAATGTCCCTTGGGCTGCAAGGAGATCCAACCAGTCCATCCTAAGGGATATCAGTCCTGAGTGTTCATTGGGAAGACTGATGTTGAAACTAAAACTCCAATATTTTGGCCACCTGAAGCGAAGAGCTGACTCATTGGTAAAGACCCTGATAATGGGAAATATTGAGGGCAGGAGGAGAAGGGGACGACAGAGGGAGAGATGGTTAGATGGCATCACCAACTCAATGGACATGGATTTGGGGGGACTCCACGAGTTGGTGATGGATAGGGAGGCCTGGTGTCCTGTGGTTGATGGTGTTGCAAAGAATCAGACACGACTGACAAACTGAACTGACTTCCTCTGAGTCTTTCAGTGGAGACCAGTCCTTCTGTCTCCCCATTTGTCTCTGCCTCTCTGAATTTAAGTGCATCAATTATCTATTATGGTCTTGAAGGGGTGATCTTGTGGGGGAGCATCATTGTACAGTGTATACCATAGTCAACGGGGGGTGGGGGTGGGGCTGGATTTGATGGACCACAAATCACAACTTTCCTTAGGTTGTGCCAGCACCTATGGCTTGGAAGTTCAGTGGTACCAGGTCTTGCCATGGTCCAGCCCCACCTATCCAGGGTATTCAAAGGAGAGACGGGGTAGTCGAGGATCAGGAAACAATTGCTTAATTAAATATTAATTAAGGATATAAAGAGTAATAGAATGAGGATAGCTCAGTGAGGAAATTCAGTGAAGAAAAACGGCTGAGTAGCTTGGTTTACACGGGAGACCAATAAAACTTCAAGACAAGAAGTTTGCACCACTTACGTAGGCCTCAGGCATCCTTCCGTTCTCCTGAAGGAGAGGAGACATTGAGGCCTCCCCGGTCGGATCTTAGAAGCCCAGGCGTAATTAGTAAGCATGGTGGGTTCCACGCTCCAGATGGAGACTCAGCCAGAGTGAGAGAGAGAGCGACATGGGGAGACCAAGTTTTGGTGAACAAGGTCCGCACTTTATTTTCCAAAGTAGTTTTTATACCTTAAGTTATGCATAGAGGATAATGGGGGAAGGGGTGGAGTCATGCAAGGACAGCAGTTCCTGGTTCTAATCGAAGCCAGGCTTTCAAACTTATCATATGCAAAAGTTAAGGTGATTTACATCATCTTCTGGCCAGGAGGCCTGTTAACATTTTAAGAAACTTATTTTTCTCTAAAGGTGATTATTCCAAAATCAGGCACCAGCCTCCAGAAAAGGACTGGACAAAGCTGCATTCCTATAGGGCAAAGGTGAGGTGGGGTCAATCAAGAAAAGAATTAACTCAAACGTCCAAGGTTACAAACATTGAGGCTACTACTTACATTTCTATACACCCATTATATCAATCAATACACTGCCAAGGACACAGTAGGTGAGGAGTATGGAGATTTAGCAGCAAACATTGGCCCAATAAGTGAAAAACCCTTCACCAGTACAATTTTTAATCAATCTTTTAACTACTGAAAGGAATCTGTGTTTAGACAGTTTAGAACATCTCCCGCCTCTCACAGTTGGGAGGCTCTGAACAATCACATGTGGCTGGAAAAACCTATTAGGGCAGGCTAGAGGATTTCCAAAGGAGTTTGTAGGTTGAAACACTGTCATACCCAGGAATTATTTACTGGAGCTGTAAGCTAACTCTTTTTTCAGGAAGACATAGTGGGGGGGGGGCAGGCCCCATAAAGTCAGAGGTGTAAGTGAAAGCACAAAGCAGAAAGTAGGCAGACACTGGTTTTGGTGATAGATGCTCAAGAATTTCCAGGGAGACCCCTGAGGCTCGATCACGTGATTGCATATGCCGAGCCTCCTTCCTCATGACCTTTGTCATGGGCGGAGTTCCTCACGCTGGCTCCCAGCAGTGATAGAATTCCAGTTGAGCTATTCCAGATCCTGAAAGATGATGCTGTGGAAAGTGCTGCACTCAATATGCAATATGCACTCAATATGCAATATGCCGGCTCCCGGCAAGGTCTGAAGCCAGATGTGAGGCAGAGACTTCCTTTTCCTCAGTGGCTTTCACTGTCCTATTGGGGGCAGTGTGGGATCTCAAGTTTCTGGAACAGAAGCCCTGAATGTCAGGCCAGATCTGGCTGTGTTCCCTCAAGTATGTATGCTCCCCTCTCCCGGCACTGCAACCCTTGCCACAGAGGGAAAAGAGGAGCATGTTCTGGTTAGAAAAATAACAAAAGGAGCAAATCTCCAGGATGGGTGCTTACAGAGATCCAGGCTACCTCCCACGTGCCATCTGTGCCATCATCAGTAGCTTCTCCTGCCGTGCTTAAACATACCTTCTGGTCTGAGACCTCTTGGTCCCTCACAGCTAATCACTTCCCCCAGATTCTGCTATCCCTGCCCTGTTGAAGAGGGGTGCTATTGGGCAGGTGAGGCCTTCATAGTCTCTGGGCACATACTGGGTCATCTGCTGTGGCAGTCTGGCCTCCATCAGAGATCAGGACTTCTCCTGATATGCTGCCTATAAAAATGCCCTCCATGAGCATGACCCCGGCTCTTCCACCTGCATGCTGCCCTGGGCCAGATGCACCCCTGTTTCCCACATCCCAGCTGTCAGCCTTGTCATGGCAGCCCCTGCTCCAGTGCAGTTCAGCCACACGGAGTAAGCAGGGCGTGTGTAAGTGTCAGCAGTTGTTGAGAAAACAGGCATCCACAAATGCGATCTCTATCTGTCCTCTTCATTGTGCCTTGGGAGCAAGCCCCTGAGCACATGCTCCTGGAGGGGGGAGTCCGGGCTTCCTACAGACTTCCTGTTAGTCCACATAGCCCTGTAACCATCTAACGGTGTTTCCCTTCCCTGTGTCAGACCCCAAGACTTGTGTGTCCAATATATGGCTCGAAGCGCTCACACCCAGTGCATATCTCCAACCGTGTAACCTCCTTTATATTCTGAGTCCTCTCCCATGGGCACACGTCAGGACTTGAATCATCCTTTTCCCTTCATATCCTGTTCCCTGTGGATCTTTCTTAGAGAATAATTTTGGGAAAATATCGGCATTTTCCAATTAGATTTTTGAGCTAATTGTTCTACATGTTGATGGATTCTTTTTATTTTTTTTTTTTCATTCGAGTATATTTGATTTACCATGCTGTGTTTCAGGTGTCCAGAAAAGTGATTCAGCTTCACATATACATGTACTTGGGCTTCTCACTTGGCTCAGTTGTTAAAGAATCACCCTGCAATGAAGGAGATTTGGGTTCAATCCCTGGGTTGGGAAGATATGCTCACAGGGACATGACAAGCCTCTTCAGTATTTTTGCCTGGAGAATCTCATGGACAGAGGAGCCTAGCAGGCTACAGTCCATAGGGTCACAAAGAGTAGGGCACATCTGAATCAACTGAGCTTGCACAGTCACAGATACATATATCTGTTCCTTTATAAATTCTTTTTCCATTTCTGTTGTTACAGAATTTCAAGCAGAGTTCCCTGTGGTTTGTAGTAGGTCCTTGTTGGTTATCTATTTTATATATAGTGGTATCTATATATATATATGTTAATTCCCAACTCCCATTTCCTCCCCCAGCCCCAAATTTTCATTTGGTAACTATCAGCTTGCCTTCTATGTAGATGTGTTTTTTATGTTCTTTAGGGGAGGCAGTTTAATGGATTGAAGTTGTCCTACTTTTCTATTTTTGCTTTGATTGCCTATGCTTTCGGTGTCACATACATAAAATCACTTCTAAGACCAATGTTTACAACTTCTCCAGGATGTTTTCTTCTAGTTGATTTATAGTTTCAGATCTTGCATTTAAATCTTTAATCAACTCTGAGTTGAGTTTTTTATGTGGTATAAGGTAAGGGTCCTATTTCAATCTTTTGCATTCAGTTTTCTAGTTGCTCAAGGCAGTTAACTGAAGAGATGGTGAGGTGAAACTTAATCATGATCATCTCAAGGCAGTAATGAGTGACAAGCCTGTAGGAAAGGCACTGGAGTGAGGGACTTGGCCAGGAGCATGTAAAGTTTGGGGACTCCCACTTGATTCCGGCTGATACGTGGATGTGATCCTGGGCAGATGCATTCTGACCCTAGGCACACAGACTTTCTGTTGACATCTGCCAATCAAGAGAAGCCTCTGGGTAAGCAGTATTGTGTACTCATCATGAATCCATGGGCACTGCTTTGGCTTTTGCATTTGGTGTCATGAAAATGGGTGGTCTTAATACAAAGACATAGAGTTCCTCTTGACTACTGATAAAATAAGCTTCTCATTTAAGTTCCTTTGACTTCTGATCCACTCTCTAGTTTATGGGTTTTACTATATTTTCAAACAGATTCTTGGACGTACATGGCAGAAGAGATTAATTCTCTCCCGAAAGTCTTAGGTAATCCAACTTCTGATAATATTTTATATGATCACACTGTTGATTTCTAATCCGTTTACTTCTCTGGCATGCATTTCTGATAAGATACATACTCAAAAATATATCCTTCACACTGCATGTAATGAACTGTAAGTGATTAGAGAATGTGAACATATTAATACACAAAAGAATGATTAAGTACATTTGCTTGGTAGGTGACCATTTAGCTGGCCTCAGATGGTTGCTAGTTTTTGAGTCACAGAAGAAAGGATGGACACAGACATAGAGTAAAGTAGAAGGTCTTAGGGAAATCACTGTATCAGTCAATAGAGGTTGTTATGGACACAGATAGAGGGGTCATTTGGAGTGTATTCATAGCGCACCTGTATAAGTGGAGTATATAGATTTTCTACTACTCTTTGTGAGTGCTAATGAGCAAACACCCCACCCCAATACAGCACAGCATTTGCAATAGGACTTGTCATGTTTGAATCACAATATACTGTCCTTTTCCAGGAGAGTTACAGTATCTGATATTGATTTATTGTTGTTGATCTAAATGAATATAGCCTTTCTCAACTCATGACGTAGTATTTATGTTTTTCTCTTTTAAGGCTAAGAGTCTTTGGATCCTTTTTTTTTTTCTTTTTTGTTATTTATTATTTTTTTAAATTTATTTTATTTTTAAACTTTACAATATTGTATTAGTTTTGACAAATATCGAAATGAATCCGCCACAGGTATACCTGTTTTCCCCATCCTGAACCCTCCTCCCTCCTCCCTCCCCATACACTACCTCTGGGTCGTCCCAGTGCACCAGCCCCAAGCATCCAGTATTGTGCGTCGAACCTGGACTGGCGACTCGTTTCATACATATTATACATGTTTCAATGCCATTCTCCCGAAACTCCCCACCCTCTCCCTCTCCCACAGAGTCCATAAGACTGATCTATACATCAGTGTCTCTTTTGCTGTCTTGTACACAGGGTTATTTTTACCATTTTCCTCAATTCTTTCTGCAAGCTGGCAGTATATCCATGTATATAAAATATATACCAGGGCTACTTTAGGGAAACAAGGCCCTCTAAACTCCACCTTTGGTCCACCTCAGGAATTTCCTGATAGCTCAGTTGGGAAAGATTCTGCCTGGAAAACTGTAGACATCAGTTCAATTCCTGGGTAGGGAAGGTCTGCTGGAGAAGGGATAAGCTACCCACTCTAGCATTCTTTGGCTTCCCTGGTGGCGCAGCTGGTGAAGAATCCATCTTCAATGTGGGATGCCTGGGCCTGATCCCTGGTTTGGGAAGATACCCTGGAGTAAAGTAAGGCTACCCACTCCAGTATTCTGGCCTGGAGAATTCCATGGACTGTATAGTCCATGGGGTCACCAACTGTCGGACCAACTTTCACTTTCAGCTCTTCAGGCCTAGTAATTTGTTACCTTCCCCTACAGCAAGTATTTCAGTCAGTCCTACAACAGGGCATTAAAGTGTGATAGTGTTAAATGGTGATAATATATACAGATCTGGAATCACTGCACCCACCTATCAGGGCTCTCTGTCCATATCATCCTGGTAGATGCTTACCTGACTAATTTTCACAGGCAGAGTTGATAGTTCTCCCACTTCCTTTGAAAGGACAACAAACCCAGGGTCCTCCTTCACTCTTAATGATTTTAAATCACATTCAGGGACTGATTTTGAATCATCAACTGTGTCTCTCAGGAGTTAAAGCGCCCGAAAGATTTAACTAGGGAGCTGCGGTCCAGATAAAAGATACCGTAGCATTGACTTAAAATCTGAACTCAACTCTTTTGATGTAGATGGTGAAACTCTGTTTTAATTACTTCTACAATGCTTTCTGAAAACACACGGGATTCCTCTGGTAGAGACTCTGCCTTATATATCTCCATGTTTGATTGATTGCTCTTTGAAACTATACAAACACTTCAAAACTAAAGTTAACACCAAGTTAAATATTCGATACTCTTCTTTTTAAACCACGAAAACTTGTAGAACTTGGAATAACAAAAGAGTTTATTGGGGAAGAATGTTTTACGACTGTAGTGATTTAGAAATACTAGGGGATGATGATAAATATAAGACCAGCTTTTACACAGTCTTAAAGTAATACTTTTATCAAAAGTCTCTGTCCTGACTTTTCTGTCTGTCCAGTGCTTAGGACTCCATGAATTCACTAGAAGGGGAACCAGTTCAATCCCTGGTCAGGGAACTAAGATCCCACAAACTGCATGGTGCCCCCCACCCAAAAACATTATCTGTGTGTTGTGATCGTGTTAGTCATCTGCACCAGGATTGGGCCAAGTCCACTGACCTGCCCTGGGAACACACTGCTCCCACAAATTTCTTAGGATGACAGTGGCCTAATTAATATTCGGTCTGATCCCTCCAAACATTATTTTAATCTTTGGGAGTGCTAATAATGGGTTTTAGTTGTATCCGCTTTTTGTGCCTCTTGAGCACCTTTAGCTGACAGCATAGGTGAGTGATACAACAAAGCCAATTATGAGGTAAATGGCCAGGAGGTGATTTCTGCCTTCCTCACTCAGGGGAAGTATGACATTCACCATCCCCATGTGAAGCCCCACTTCCCATCTGGGTTCTGGCAATCTAGACCCTAATGTCACTCCACACCCCAAACAATGGCAGTAACACTGCACCACTACTCCTTGCCGCTGAGATCAATTGTTAGGCAAGGTTATTCACCTTCAGTGCAGACTCCTGACCCAGTCGAGACCTCTACTCTCTGGCTACCTGGGGAACTGAGGGTCTGTTCTCTCAGCTCTTGGGACCCCACATCCCTCCCCACTCACGTGCCCACCTCTTTGCTTCCTTCCCTCCCTTCCCATCAGAAAATTCACACACACACACACAAATATCATCTTTTCACCATTTGATGTGTATTTTAATAGCAGCCATCAGTTTACCATGTTAGTGTGAGAGTCAGTCTTTTCCTGGTTGGCCATTACTAAAAGCAGACCTCTGGAGACACAATTGTAAATTGTCTGACCTTTTCTATTCAGTTACTGGCTGCACAGCTTGTACTTCTCCATGGTCTCTTTCTGGGGTCGCTGAGGGTACCTTCTCTTTTGATTCTGCCTCCTTCTTTGACTCTGCCTCATATTTTGGTACCCTTTTCAGCATTGATTCAGTTTCTTACATGCACAGGAACAGAAAAAACAGTTTGGTTTTCTTGAACCTCATGGTCATATTCCGTGCCTTGAAAGACAAGAGAAGAGTATTAGTTTTGAGGAAAGGGAAAAACTTCTGAGTTGGAAGGGAGATTTCATGAAAAGGGATGTGGGCTGATGAGGGCTTTTGTGGCAGGCAAGGGAGGTGTAGAGATCTTGGGCAGCAAATTCAATAGAGAATATGGGGAGCATAGATGGAATCATCTTACCTTCACACTGCCTTTGTATCTCTATGGACAAAGGGTCTTCTTTGATCCTTTCACCCTTGAAGCACATCACATTGGAACTCTTCGTGTCTGCCAGGGCTTCCTGGTTACCTTATGATGATAGCATGACATGGCCTAACTCAGAATCTCTGCCTCTGTCCTCCCTATATATACCTTCTCAGGACAATGAGGAGCCAGACCCTTCAGTCTGACTGGTCAGCTAGGTACTGCCCCAGCCAAAGGTGACTTTGGGGACTTAGACATCACAATGTACCACTGTGCCCATCAACATGGGTTAGTGGGTGCTGAGGGAGGCCATGATACATCTTTCTCACCCCTGACACCTCTGTGTCTGATTCTAGGGAGTGGTGATTCAGGGGCATGGTGTTTCTTCTCATGACCCTCAGACTTTCCTTCAGTGCCCTTTATTCTTTGACTTATATATCCCCCTTTAACACTCCTGCCTCCTTCATCCCTGTATGAACCTCGATCAAACACTTTTCACTCCAAATCTGTTCCTCCTAGTCATTTCATCTTTCCACCACCCTCTTCCTATTGGGGGTTCTTGAGGGGCTTAAGGAACTTAAGAGCAAGCACTTAACATGGAAAAAGTAATTAAGAACAGGTTGGATGATTTTGCTACTCCAGTGAGCTTTAGAGACCCCAAGACTTGGTGAATCCTCAGTCTGTGGCCCCAAGGTCTATACACAGTCTCCATAAAATTACACATCAGAGCCAAGAAAGTCATAAATGTCTCCTCCACTAATATTGTTGGGGACACTTCAACTCTCATATTGAGTAGGGAAACTCAACTTGACCCATCTACCAGAAATACATTGCCAATTAAAAAAAAAAAAAAAGTAAGGTGCCCAAAGGCAAGATTCAAATGACCAATGCACCACTGTTTCTTGACTGAATCACTTCCCCAGTGGTCCCTCACTGACAGTTATCATCAGGTAGGGCCCAATGTGGAGCTGACCAATACATGAGCAGGAGAAGTACCAGTAGGTATCTCACTGATAGTTGGTTTCTTATTGGCAGGGCGGAGCGATGCACTGTCCAATTGCTGGTCAAGACCTGTTGCTTAGTACCAGATGTGGAGTAATACAGCAAAGCAATGGCTACCTGCTAGTGGCTGTGGTCATGCTGCTCTGTTCCATAAGGATATGATGGGTCCACTGTGCATTAAACTTTTTGACTGACTCCTTTCCCACCTCAGATTTTGATTTCACGTGCTTGTTTAACTTTTGTACATCATTCTTTTCATTGTATTTCCAGGCATGACAGTCAGCAGTGCTTATCTATATGGCCCTCCAACAGCTGCCACATGATTGCATGTGCTGCATATATTATAGCTAATATTTCAAAGCCAACAAGAATGTCAAAGCCAGCCCACTTTGAGAACTACTTTGACAAACCTTAACCTCACAGTGATTCTTATTCTATTCACAATGTAAAAGAGCAGAGTGAGCACAGCCCTATGCACTTAGCTATTGATGTGCTTCATTTCAACCCACCCTGGTCCTAGGCAACAGGTGTAGCTCAGCATTGCTTGGTGTCTCTGATGGCCCAAGTGACAAGCAGCAAACTGTCAATGAGTGACCATTCATTATCCTGCTCAGCTATTGGTCAGCACCACAATGGGCCCTGCCCTTCAGTTACTGTCAAGAAGGGAGTATTGGGGAAGTGATTAAGGAAGAGTAGTGTGGTGGTCATCAGCTGAAAAGTGAGAGAAGAGGCAGATTCAGGCTTTATTTTGTAGGGCCTGGAAATCACCCAGCCTTGGACCAGTGGGTGAGCTGGAGGTCCCAGGGAATACACTGGGGATGACATCCTCTAGTGCTCCAGAGCCCTCACTCAGGCCCTCCAGTAGCCTTGGCCCAGGCCTAGAGGAGCGGTGAACCTCTCCCCAATCTGTGTCTCTGCAAACTACTAGCAGTGACCATCTTCCTTGGCCTCAGTCTCTGAGAACTGTTCTCCTCACTTGGACAGCCTGAGGATATAGGACCTATTGGGTTGGGTGCCTGGCTCCCTCAAGTATGAGAGCTGGCCACAATGTGGGAAACTTGCCCTCAAGGAGCTGCCGAATGAGATCTGTTTCTGCTTATCCAGGATGGGACATTTCAAGCTGAAAGTTGTGCCTTGAGACTTTGCCCTCTCTTGACAGGGCAAGAATGACAGAAAATAACATTCATCTGGTAGACATATATAGGAACATTATGACCTGACCATGACCTAACTTTAAGCACAAAGGATGTGACACCAAGAAGTCTGTAACAACTTACCTCAACACTCTCTGATATTTGCTTTTAAATGTACTAAACTGAAAATGTTCAGTAACTTTGGGTTCTTAGGGCAAGAGCCACCCACATCCTTCTATGAATCTGTAATAAACCTTTCCCTGTTCCAAACTCTAAGATTTAGTTTTGATGGGCCTCATTCTGCATTAGGCACACGGATTTGCAATTTTGATAACAACCATACTGTTGAAGGGCTGACTTAGCCTCTCTTAAACAACAGCAGCGACTGGCTGCTGTTCACAGTGTGTTCACAGTCATCCATAACCAACCCACTGACTAGGCTTGGCTAAACTTTAGCCATGCTTCTCTCCTATGATCTTCAGCTTTCTCACACGCTTGAGCAAGCACTAAGAGTCAGACATTTCTGACTCATTTAAAAGCTCTTTCTAAGAATCAGCTCCCTACAAAAACACTTCCTGTCAAACTGCTCCATCATTCTGTCTGTTCAACCATCCCCACCTCGTTCCCCATCTCACACACACACATACCCACACACACACATACACAAACTTACACTCACACACATAGTTTCTGCACACCCTCCTTATTTTCCATGTTAACGAAATATCTCTTTCTGTTCCATTTTCAGACACCTTAAGAACTTGTGTTCAAAGCATTCTCCCTATTGCAATCAGTTCATTTCATTTGTTCAGTTGTGTCAGACTGTGTGCAACCCCATGGACTGCAGCACACCAGGATTCCTTATCCATCACCAACTCTCAGAGCTTGCTGAAACTCAAGTCCATGGAATCCCTGATGCCATCCAACCATCTCATCCTCTCTCATCCCCTTCTCCTTGGCCTTCATTCCTTCCTAGCATCAGGATCTTTTCCAATGAGACAGTTCTTTGCATCAGGTGGACAAAGTACTGGAGTTGCAGCTTCAGCATCAGTCTTTAATGATTAATCAGGACTGATACCACACGTCCATGGAGTGGTGGCTGCATGGGCACAAGAGGGACTAAAGAAGCTACACATGTTCAAGTCAGCAATGGTGGCAGTGAGGAGATGTACCTCGTCCAAGGTAAGGAGCAGTGGCTGCGCTTTGCTGGAATAGCCATGAAGATACACCCCACGTCCAAGGTAAGAGAAACCCACATAAGACGGTAGGTGTTGCAAGATGGCATCAGAGGGCAGACACACTGAAACCAGAATCACAGAAATCTAATCAATCTAATCACACTAGAACCACAGCCTTGTCTAACTCCATGAAACTCTGCCAGGCCCTGTGGGGCCTCCCAAGTTGGGCGGGTCATGGTGGAGAGGTCTGAAAGAACGTGGTCCACTGGAGAAGGGGAGGGCAATTCATTTCGGTATTCTTGCCTTGAGATCCTCATGAACAGTATGAAAAGGCAAAATGATAGGATACTGAATGAGGAACTCCCCAGGTCAGTAGGTGCCCAATATGCTACTGGAGATCGGTGGAGAAATAACTCCAGAAAGAATGAAGGGATTGAGCCAAAGCAGAAACAATACCCAGTTGTGGATGTGACTGGTGACAGAAGAAAGGTCCAATGCTATAAAAGCGTTATAGCATAGGAACCTGGATTGGTAAGTCCATGAATCAAGGCAAATTGGAAGTGGTCAAACAGGAGATGGCAAAAGTGAACGTCAACATTCTAGGAATCCATGAACTAAAATGGACTGGAATGGGTGAATTTAACTCAGATGACCATTCTATCTACTATGGCGGGCAGGAATCCCTCAGAAGAAATGGAGTAGCCATCATGGTCAACAAAAGAGTCCAAATTGCAGTAGCTGGATGCAATCTCAAAAACTATAGAATGACCTCTGTTTATTTCCAAGGCAAACCATTCAATATCAGAGTAACCCAAGTCTATGCTCCAAGAAGTAACGATGAGGAAGTTGAAGTTGAACGGTTCTATGAAGACTGACAAGACCTTTTAGAACTAACACCCAAAAAGATGTCCTTTTCATTATAGTGGACTGGAATGCAAAAGTAGGAATTCAAGAAACAGCTGGAGTAACAGAAAAATTGGCTATGGAGTATGGAATGAAGCAGGGCAAAGGCTAACAGAATTTTGCAAAAAGAACACACTGGTCACAGCAAACACCTCTTCCAACAACAGAAGAAAAGCCTCCACACATGGACATCAGCAGATGATTTAAGGGACTAGATCTGACAGATAACAATGCCTGAAGAACTATGGACGGAGGTTCATGACATTGTACAGCAGACAGGGATCAAGATCATCCCTGTGGAAAAGAAATGCCAGAAAGCAAAAGGGCTATCTGGGGAGGCCTTACAAGTAGTTGTGAAAAGAAGAGAAGTGAAAAGCACAGGAGAAAAGAAAAGATATAAGCATCTGAATGCAGAGTTCCAAAGAATAGCAAGAGGAGATTAAAAAGCCTTTTTCAGTGATCAGTGCAAAGAAATAGAGGAAAACAAGGGAATGGGAAAGTCTAGACATCTCTTCAAAAAATTCGAGATACCAAGTGATCATTTCATGCAAAGATGGGCTCCATAAAGGACAGAAATGGTATGGACCTAACAGAAGCAGAGGATATTAAGACGAGGTGGTAAGAATACCCAGAAGAGCTGTGCAAAAAAAAATCTTCATGACCCAGATAATCATGATGGTGTGAGCACACACCTAGGGCCAGACATCCTGGAATGTGAAGTCAAGTGGGCCTTAGAAAGCATCACTACCAACAAGGCGGTGATGGAATTTCAGTTGAGCTATTTCAAATCCTGAAAGATAATGCAGTGAAAGTGCTGCACTCAATATGCCACCTAATTTGGAAAACTAAGCAGTGGCCACAGGACTGGAAAAGATCAGTTTTCACTCCAATCCCCAAGAAAGACAACACCAAAGAATGCTCAAACTACCGCACAATTTCACTCATGTCACATGCCAGTAAAATAATTCTTGAAATACTCCAAAGCAGGCTTCAGCAATATATGAATCGTGAAATTCCAGATTTTTAAGCTGGTTATAAAAAAGACAGAGGAATCAGAGATCAAATTGCCAACATCTGCTGGATCATGGGAAAACCAAGAGAGTTCCATAAATATATTTATTTCTACTTTATTGACTATGCCAAAGCCTTTGACTGTGTGGATCAGAGTAAACTGTGGAACATTCTGAAAGAGATGAGAATAGCAGACCACCTGACCTGCCTCTTGAAAAACCTCTATGCAGGTCAGGAAGCAACAGTTAGAACTGGACATGGAAAAACAGACTGCTTCCAAGAAGGAAAAAGAGTACATCAAGGCTGTATATTGTCACTCTGCTTATGTAATTTATATGCAGAGTGCATCATGAGAAATGCTGGGCTGGAGGAACCACAAGCTGGAATCAAGATTGCTGGGAGAAATATCAATAAGCTCAGATATGCAAATGACACCACCGTTAAGGCAGAAAGTGAAGAAGAACTAAAGAGCCTCCCGATGAAAATGAAAGAAGAGAGTGAAAAAGTTTTCTTAAAGCTCAACATTCAGAAAGCGAAGATCATGGTACCTGGTCCCATCACTTCATGGGAAGTAGATGGGGAAACTGGAAACAGTGGCTGAGTTTATTTTTCTGGGCTCCAAAATCACTGCAGATGGTGACTGCAGCCATGAAATTAAAGTAAGCTTACTCCTTGGAAGTAGAGTTATGACTAACCTAGACAGCATATTAAAAAGCAGAGACTCTGTGGGAGAGGGTGGGGTGATTTGGGAGAATGGCATTGAAACATGTATAATATCATATATGAAACGAATCACCAGTCCAGGTTCGATGCATGATACAGGATGCTTGGGGCTGGTGCAGTGGGATGACCCAAAGTGATTATATGGAGAGTGAGGTTGGAGGGGGGTACAGGATGGGGAACACATGTAAACCTGTGGCAGGTTCAGGTTGATGTATGGCAAAACCAATACCATATGTAAAGTAATTAACCTCCCATTAAAATAAATAACTTTCTATTAAAAATAAAAAATAAAAAGCAGAGACATTACTTTAGCAAAAAAGGACTGTCTAGTCAAGGCTATGGTTTTTCTAGTATTCACGTATGGATTGAGAGTTGGACTATAAAAAAGCTGAGCACCAAACAATTGATGCTTTTGAACTGTGGTGTTGGAGAAGACTCTTGAGAATCCCTTGGACTGCAAGGAGATCCAACCAGTCCATCCTAAAGGATATCAGTCGTGAGTGTTCATTGGAAAGACTGATGTTGAAACTTAAACTCAAATATTTTGGCCACCTGATGTGAAGAGCTGACTCATTGGTAAAGACCCTGATGCTGGGAACTATTGAGGGAGGAGGAGAAGGGGAAGATAGAGGAAGAGATGGTTAGATGGCATCACCACCTCCATGGACATGGGTTTGGGTGGACTCTGCGAGTTCATGATGGACAGGGAGCCCTGGTGTGCTGCGGTTCATGATGTCGTAAAGAATCAGACACGAATGACAAACTGAACTGACTTCCTTTCAGTCTTTCAGTGGAGACCAGTCCTTCTGCCTTCCCATTTGTCTCTGCCTCTCTGAATTTCAGTGCATCAATTATCTATTATGGTCTTGAAGGGGTGATATTGTTGTAGAGCATCACTGTACAGTCTGTACCATAGTTAGCAGGGGCTGTAGGTGGGGTTGGGGATGGATTTGATGGACCACAAGTCACATCTTTCCTTACAGTGTGCCAGCACCTATTTCTGGGGCGTTCACTGGTACCAGGTCTGAAGCCAGATGTGAGGCAGAGACTTCCTTTTCCTCAGTGGCTTTCACTGTCCTATTTGTGGCAGGGAGGGATCCCAAGTTTCTGGAGCAGAAGCCCTGAATATCAGGCCAGATCTGGCTGTGTTCCCTCAAGTATGTAAGCTCCCCTCTCCCAGCACTGCAACCCTAGCCACAGAGGGACAAGAGGAGCATGTTCTGGTTAGAAAAATAACAAAAGGAACAAATCTGATGGCTGGCTGCTTAGAGAGATCCAGGCTACCTCCCACGTGCCATGTGTACCATCACCATCAGTAGCGTCTCCTGCCCTGCTTAAACATACCTTCTGGTCTGAGACCTCTTGGTCCCTCACAACTGATCACTTCTCCCAGCTTCTGCTATCCCTGCCCTGTTGAAGAGGGGTGCTATTGGGCAGGTGAGGTCCTCATAGCCTCTGGGCACATATTGGGTCATCTACTGTGGCAGTCTGACCTCCATCAGAGATCAGGACTTCTCCTGATACACTGCCTATGTAAGTGCCCTCCAAGAGCATGACCCCAGCTCTTCCACACGCATGCTGACCTGGGCCAGATGCACCTCTGTTTCCCACATCCCAGCTGTCTTCCTGGTCATGGCAGCCCCTGCTCCAGTGCAGATCAGCCACACGGAGTAAGCAGGGTGTGTGTAAGTGTGGGCAGTTGTTGGGAAAACAGGCATCCACAAATGCAGTCTCAATCTCTCCTCTTCATTGTGGCTTGGGAGCAAACCCCTGAGCACATGCTCCTGGAGGGGGGATTCCGGGCTTTCCACAGACCTCCTGTTAGTCCACATAGCCCTGCAACCATCTAAGGGTGTTTCTCTTCCCTATGCAGACCCCAGGACTTGTGTGTCCTATATATGGCTCGAACCACTCACACCCAGGGCATATCTCCAACCGTGTAATCTCCCTTATATTCTGAGTCCTCTCCCATGGGCACACGTCAGGACTTGAATCATCCTTTTCCCTTCATACCCTGTTCCCTGTGGATCTTTCTTTGAGAGTAAGTTTGAGAATCTTTCTGCATTTTCCAATTAGTTTTTTGAGCTAATTGTTCTACATGTTGATGGATTCTTTTTATTTTTTTTTTATTCGAGTATATTTGATTTACCATGTTGTGTTTCAGGTGCCCAGTAAAGTGATTCAGCTTCACATATACATGTACTTGGGCTTCTCACTTAGCTCAGTTGTTAAAGAATCACCCTGCAATGAAGGAGATTTGGGTTCATTCCCTGGGTTGGGAAGATATGTT
>NW_027223736.1:79020-187026 GCF_029378745.1 Bos indicus | reverse complement strand
GTTGATGATCTGCCCACTGGTATGAGTGGGGTGTTAAAGAGTCCTACTATTATTGTGTTACTGCCAATTTCTCCTTTTATGTCTGTTAGTGTTTGTCTTATGTATTGTGGTGCTCCTGTGCTGGGTGCATAGATATTTAAAATTTTTATGTCTTCGTCTTGGATTGATCGTGTGATCATTATGTAGTATCCTTCCTTATCACTTGTAATCTTCTTTATTATAAGGTCTATTTTTTCTGATATGAAGACTGCTACTCCAGCTTTCTTATGCTTACCATTTGCATGGACTATATTTTTCCATCATCTCACTTTCAGTTTATATGTGTCTTGAGGTCTGAAATGGGTTTTCTGTAGAGAGCATACATAAGGCTCTTGTTTTTGTATCCGTTTAGCCAGTGTGTGTCTTTTGGTTGGAACATTTAATTCATTTACATTTAATGTAATTATTGATATATATGTTCCTATTGCCATTTTCTACTTGTTTAGGATTGATTTTGTAGGTCTTTTTTCCTCTCTTGTATTTCTTGACTATATAAGGCTCTTAAACATTTGTTGTAAAGCTCATTTGGTGGTAGTGAATTCTCTTAACTTTTGCTTGTCTGAAAAGCTTTTTATTTCTCCCTCAATTTTGAATGAGATCCTTACTGGGTACAGTCATCTCGGTTGCAGATTTTTCCCTTTCAGTACTTTAAATATATCTTTCCATTCCCTTCTGGCCTGCAGATTTGCTGCTGCAAGATCAGTTGTTGAGTATATAGGGTTTCCCTTGTATGTTACTTGTTGCTTCTCCCTTGCTGCTTTTAATATTCTTTCTTTGTGCTTAGTCATTTTTAGTTTGATTAGTATGTGTCTTGATGTGTTTCTCCTTGGGCTTATCCTATATGGGACTCTTTGTGCCTCTTGGGCTCGATGGACTATTTGCTTTCCCATGTTGGGGAAATTTTCCAACTATATTCTATTCAAAAATTTTCTCATACCCTTTGTTTTTCTCTTCTTCTTCTGAGACCCCTATAATTTGAATGTTGGTGCGTTTGAATTGGTCCCAGAGGTTACTGAGACTGTCCTCAGCTCTTTTCATTCTTTTTTACTTTATTCTGCTCTTCAGACTTTATTTTCACCACTTTATTATCCAGCGCACTGATTCTTTCTTCTGCTTCAAATATTCTGCTATTGATTCCTTCTAGAGTATTTTTAATTTCAATAATTGGGTTGTATGTGTTGTGTTGTGTGTTTACTCTTTAATTCTTCTAGGTCTTTGTTAACTGATTCTTGCATTTCTCTATTTCATTTTCAAGGTTTTTGATCATCTTAGCTATAACTATTCTGAATTCTTTTTCAGGTAATTTGCCTATTTCCTCTTCATTTTTTTGGACTTCTGTGTTTCTTCATTTGTGCAGTATTTCTCTGCCTTTTCTTTTTCTTTCTTTTTTTTTTTTTGAGTTATTTTGTTTGAGGTCTCCTTTTCTTAGGCTTCAAAGAGAGTTGAATTATTTTCTTGAAGAAGGTTGACTTATTTCTTCCTTTTGTTTTCTGCCCTCCTAAGGTTGGTCCAGTGGTTTGTGTGAGCTTTGTATAGGGTGAGATTTGTGCTGAGTTTTTGTTTGTTTTTCCTCTGATGGGCCAGGCTGAATTCCATGGTAATCCTATCTGCTAATGATTGGGTTTGTATTTTTATTTTGTTTGTTGTTTAGATGAGGCATCCTGCACAGGGTGCTACTGGTGGTTGGGTTTTGCTGGGTCTTGTATTCAAGTGGTTTCCTTATTGTGAGTTCTCACTATTTGATACTTCTTAGGGTTAGTTCTCTGGTAGAATCTTGGAGTTGATGTTGCCACTCCAAAGGCTCAGGGCTTGATCTCTGGTCAGGAATGAAGAGTCCACAAGTGGCTTGTTATGGAATTAAGTGAGATTAAAACAAATGTCCAAAAATGAGAAACCAAAGATAAACCCCAGACAAATGGCAATTACAAAATCAGGCAAATAATAATTAAAATAATGGAATATACACTTACACATATACACCCATGAGCAAAGTGAAAACAGTCTAACAAAATCAAGTACAGTAGATTGACCCAGAGAACAAAGGAAATCAAAAATTATATTTGCCAGTTAAGAACAAAACTAACGTAAGCACAATCTGGAAAACAAAACTAAGCAAGGGACCAATTGGGAAATAAAGCAATGAAAATAGAAGTAACAATTATTTTTAGAGGAAAGGAGAGAAAGAAAGTATTGATACGCAAAGTTAAATAGAGGTAGGTAAGAAGATTTATATATATTAAAGGTTAACTACAAGGGGAAAAGAACAGTAGGAAAATCAAAGGAATTAATGTAGAAAAAATAGTAATAGGTTTAAAAAATTAAAATTGAAAAAAAATAGAAAAGAAAAAAAAATAAAAATAATAATAACAATAATAATGTCATCTTCCCTCTTCCATCCAGGTGATAAAGTTCAGCTGGGAGTAAACTAAGTGTCACTCGCAGCCGTGCTAAGGCAGTCAACCCTAAGGAGTCTTAAGCTCTGTAAACAGTATAAACAAGCCTCTCTCACTCTTCCCAGAAAACAGGAACCACGCTGAGGGCTGGACTATCTGACAACTTCTGGGCTCGGCACAGGGATCCTCTTATCCCTAGATCTCAGGGGTCACAGCACTGCCCAGGATCCTATGATTCTCTGTGGATCACAGGAATAGTGAATTCAGCTAGCTATATATTTTGCCAACTTTAAACCCAAATATAGAAAGCTTGATCATTTTTCATAGTGCTATTATTTAGCAAGCCATTTAGTATCAGATAAATATTGTACTTCCTCCTAATGCATTTACTAAATGCATTTTTAAATTGAGTTACATACTTACATAAACCAATCATTACAAAAAAAAAAAAAAGAAAGAAAAAGAAAAGAAAAAAAAAAAAAAGAGGAAAACTCCACAGAACTGCAAATGCCCCATGTAGAGGCAGAGGTTTATGACAACAATAAAAGAAAATGTGACTGAGGAAGAAAAAAAAAAAAAAAAAAAGCTCAAAAAATTGGATTTCTTAGTGTCAATAAAATCGACAGCTATAACAGAGGGGGGATAAAGAGGGGGGGATAAAAAAAATCTGAAAGAATCTACAGAGCAAGTCAAAAAATAAGAATAGTAATTTTTTTCCTTGAGTCAGTGCTGTCAGAGACCCTTTCCTCACTGGGAGTCACAATCCACCTTACTTCCCTAGGATGCCCTCCAACACTCTGCTGATCTCTGGACCTGCTGTGGGGGCAGCTCAGATTCTAATCTGGTCCTACTCCTATATGTTCTTGCCTCCAATGTCCACAATTATCAGAGCTAGTGCATTTTCCTTTGTGGGCTCTCTCAGTGGCCTTTTATATATTTCATAAACACAGAATCTGGTTGATCTTGTGAATTTAATCTGTAGCTTGTACAGCTGGTGTGAAGGTTTTGAGTCTTCTTCCTTAGCCACAATGCCCCTGGGTTTCAATTGTGGTTTCATTTCCACCTCTACATGTGAGCTGTCCACTGGGGTTTAGCTCCTGAGGCTGCCGTGGAGGGATTGGGTTTTCCCCTCAGAGGGCCCGGTGTGGAGGTGATGCAACTGCTTGGGTCGCAGAGGTTCTGGCAGCACGAGGTACTCAGGGGAGTTGGAAGCTAGGGAAGCAGGAAATACAGTGCTCTAGAAAGGTATGGCAATGAGTACTGGCTAATACGCTCCAGTATTCTTGCCTGGAGAACCCCTTCTCTGACAGAGAAGCCTGGCAGGTCAGTCTACAGGGTCTCAAAGAATTGGACACCACCAAAGTGACTCTGCATGCATATATACAAGACTTTTTTTGCCTGTGGCAGCTCAGCCCCAGTGAGAGGTAAGCATGAAAATGGCACAGCTGCGTGACTTACGGGGATCCTCGCGGTGCCAAGTTTGCAGGGAAATGGACTGCCTCAACCACAAGAGTTATGGCCCTGCTGCTGCTGCTGCTGCTAAGTCGCTTCAGTCATGTCCAACTTTGCGTGAACCCATAGATGGCAGCCCACCAGGCTCCCCCATTCCTGGGATTCTCCAGGCAAGAACAGTGGAGTGGCTTGCCATTTCCTTCTCCAGTGCATGAAAGAGAAAAGTGAAAGTGAAGTCACTCGATCATGTCCGACTCTTAGTGACCCCATGGACTGAAGCCTACCAGGCTCCTCTGTCCATGGGATTTTCCAGGCAAGAGTACTGGAGCGGGTTGCCATTACCTTCTCCAGTTATGGCCCTATCAGAGTCATTTTTCCAGCCTCTTGTAGCTGGCGATCAGAAGTCCTCTTTGGCCAGTCTTTCTCCATAGCTCCACCCATTCAGGCACTTAGAGCGCTCCCTTGCCTGGGGTCTTTGTTTTTCAGCATGTCGGGCACATAGAGGGGCCCCCTTAGCTGGAGTCCTACTCTGTAGATTGGCACATCAGGCACTTAAAGGGCACCTTGGGTGGGGTCCTAATCTGTAGTTTGGAACATCAGTCACTGAAAGGACCACCCTGGGTGGGGTCTACACTGTAGTTCAGTGTGTCAGCCTTTGATGGGCCGGCTCTCTATTGTTCAGCTGCCGATGCTGGCGTGTGGGGAGAGAGAGGCTATGGTTATGGTTATGGTTCCACCCCAACATGTGACTCAGCAGTATCGCCTGCTTCCACGGCTGCCTGGCTTTCCTCCACCAGCATTTCCCACCATTATCTCCTCCCTCACTTCCCCTTGATCAGTCTCTCCACAGTCAATGGCATCCCCGCCCTGGGATTGCTCCATAATCCCTAAACTCCAGCTCCCAGCTGCTGCCCATTCCAGGAGACCAGCATTCCTGTCCAGGATAGGTATGGATGCTGCAAGGACTGTTTGATCTCATTCCATTTAGGCTCCAGTTCATATAGGCTCCAGCTGTTTCACTCTAAGCCTTAAATGTTTCTCCTCTGACTCAGGCAATTGCCCTGCTGTGGGAATTGGATCCCTACTTCAGTTCCCCTGCCAGCTGAGAGTAGGTCCAGTCCTACTAACACTCCTGTTTTCCCCCCTAGTTCCTCCATCCTACCGAGTTTTGCATGGTTCTATATATTCTTTTCCACTGGCCAGGTACTCCTGTCCACTCTCAGCTGGTGTTCTGCATGCTCTTCTGTGTCTGAAGGTGTATTCCTGATGTGTCCGTGGAGAGAGGTGTACTCCATGTCCACCTTCTCCTCCGCCATCTTGTTCTCCTGAGCTATTGAATTTTAATTTTTAAGAATAAATAACTTTATATGCATGAATGGGCTTTAAAAAATAAAAGCGGGTATATACAAGAAGTAAAATAATCTATCAATAAAATTGGATGAGAGATATGCACATTTTATATCCAAATTGAGAAAATTAGAATTGCCTTCCACTTTTCATTGTGTGAATAAAAATTATATAAAATTCCACAGTTTATGTCAGTGAAAACAACAAGTCTTGCACAAGAATAAATGTAAACTAAGATAAAATATATAAGAAAAATTTAATTAGTTAATTTGATTTTATGCACTTTAAATTTTGCACAGTGATTTTAATCATAAAAAATAATGACACTGAGGACTTCTGGTTTCAGCTCTGACATGGAAAGGGCTTAAAAATCAAAACTCCCACCATTCAAGAAAGAAAAGACCTGAACAAACTGAAAATAAATGACCTCCTGAAACCATCAGAGAATTGAAGTCACAGGGCAAAACCCACTCCCAATTTGGGTGACAGGAAAATACAGAGAACCACAGCTCAAATCTACCTACCTGAAATGGATGATGCTGGAGCCACAAACTGGTAAGTCCACTTAAACAGAAACTTTGATGAATTGCCAGAGACTGAGTACAGACTAGGGTGAGTGTCGGAAACTTCTAGGGGCTGCAAAATTTAGGAAGGACTCCATGCTTTCATGGGGTCCAGGATTTCAAGTCTCTGGCAGAAGGAGGAGAAGAAAAGTAAATTCTCCTGTCAAGGCCACAGCCCAGGAACACACTAAAAGACAGATTTAATGAGATTGAAACCTTTGATGTACCCATACCTTATAGCAAGGAGAGATAAGAAACACTTTCTCAGTGATCAATGCAAAGAAGAGGAAAATAATAGAATGGGAAAGACTAGACATCTCTTCTAGAAAAATAGAGATAAGAATGGAACATTTCATGCAAAGATGAGAACAACAAAGGACAGAAACGGTATGGACCTAACAGAAGCAGAAGATATTAAGAAATGAGGCAAGAATATACAGATGAACTATACAAAAAAGGTCTTAATGACCCAGATAACCACGATGATGTGATCACTCACCTAGAGCCAGACATCCTGGAGAGTGAAGTCAAGTGGGCCTTAGGAAGCATCACTACAAGCAAAGCTAGTTATGTGATGGAATTCCAGCTGAGCTATTTCAATTCCTAAAAGACGATGCTGTTAAAGTGTTGCACTGAATATGCCAGCAAATTTGGAAAACTCAGCAGTGGCCACAGGACTAGAAAAGGTCAGTTTTCATTCCAACCCCAAAGAAGGGCAATGCCAAAGAATGTTCAAAGTACAAAACAATTACACTCATTTCACATGCTACAAAAGAAATGTTCAAAATTGTCCAAGCAAGGCTTCAGTAGTACATGAACCAAGAATTTCCAGATGTTCAAGGTGGATTGAGAAAAGGCAGAGGAATAAGAGATCCAATTGCCAACACGCATTGGAACATAAAAAAAGCAAGAAAATTCCAGGAAAAAAAAAAAAAAAAACATCTATTTCTTCTGTATTGACTAAGCAAAAGCCTTTGACTGTGTGGATCACATCAAACTGTGGAAAATTCTTAAAGAGACGAGGATACTAGACCTCCTCACCTGTCTCCTGAGAAATCTGTATGCAGGTCAAGAAGCAAAAGTTAGAATAGACGTAGAACAATGGACTGGTTCCACATTGGGAAAGGAGTACATCAAGACTGTATATTGTCAACTTGCTTATTTTACTTATATGCAGAGTGCACTATGGGAAATGTCGGGCTGATGAAGCATAAGCTGGAATCAAGATTGCCGGGATAAATATCAGTAATCTCAGATATGCAGATAACACCACCCTTATGGCAGAAAGCAAAGAAGAACTAAAGAGCCTCCTGAGGAGAGTGAAAAAGCTGGCTTAAAATCCTACACTCAAAAAACAAAGATCATGGCATCCAGTCCCATAACTTCATGGCAAATAGATGGGGAAACAGTGGAAACAGGGGCTGACTTTATTTTTAGCAGCTGCAAAATCCTTGCAGATGGTGACTGCAGCCATGAAATTAAAAGACGCTTACTCCTTGGAAGGAAAGTTATGACCAACCTAGACAGCATATTAAAAAGCAGATACATTACTTTGCCAAGAAAGGTCCATCTAGTCAAGGCTATGTTTTTTTTTTCTTTTTTTTCCCAGTAGCAATGTATGGATGTGAGAGTTGGACCATAAAAAAGCCTGAGTGCCAAAGAATTGATTTTTTTAAACTGTGGTGTTGGAGAACACTCTTGAGAGTCCCTTGGACTGCAAGGAGATCCAAGCAGTCAATCCTAAAGGAAATCAGCCCTGAATATTCATTGGAAGGACTGATGCTGAAGGTGAAGCTCCAATACTTTGGCCACCTGATATGAAGAACTGACTCACTGGAAAAGACCCTGATGCTGGGAAAGATTGAAGGCCACAAGAGAAAGTGCCGACAGAGGATGAGACGATTGGATGGCATCACTGACTCGATGGAGTTGAGTTTGAGCAAGCTCCGGGAGTTGGAGATGGACAGGGAAACTTGGCATGCTGCAGTCCATGGGGTTGCAAAGTGTCAGACACGACTGAGTAACTGAACTGAACTGAATATCTTACCACCCAATCAACAGTGGATTATAGCTCACATTTATAATTTGCCACTATTATTTAAGAAGGCATTTTTAGGGAAACCTAAAGATAGTAGTTCATCAGGCACTCTATCTATCAGATGTAGCCCTTAAATCTCTTCCACTGTATAATCATAAGGGATTTGATTTAGGTCATTCCTGAATGGTCTAGTGGTTTTCCCTAATTTCTTCAATTTCAGTCTGAATTTGGTAATAAGGAATTCATGATCTGAGCCACAGTCAGCTCCTGGTCTTTTTTTGTTGTTGTTGTTAGAGCTTCTCCATCTTTGGCTGCAAAGAATATAATCAATCTGATTTCAGTGTTGACCATCTGGTGATGTCCATGTGTAGAGTCTTCTCTTGTGTTGTTGGAAGAGGGTGTTTGCTATGACCAGTGCATTTTCTTGGCAAAATTCTATTAGTCTTTGCCCTGCTTGATTTCATATTCCAAGGCCAAATTTTCCTGTTACTCCAGGTGTTTCTTGACTTCCTACTTTTTCATTCAAGTCCCCTATAATGAAAAGGACAGCTTTTGGGGGTGTTAGCTCTAAAAGGTCTTCTAGGTCTTCATATAACCGTTCAACTTCAGCTTCTTCAAAAGCAGAGACATTACTTTGCCAACAAAGGTCTGTCTAGTCAAGGCTATGGTTTTTCCTGTGGTCATGTAGGGATGTGAGAGTTGGACTGTGATGAAGGCTGAGCACCAAAGAATTGATGCTTTTGAACTGTGGTGTTAGAGAAGACTCTCGAGAGTCCCTTGGACTGCAAGGAGATCCAACCAGTCCATTCTGAAGGAGATCAGCCCTGCGATTTCTTTGGAAGGATTGATGGTAAAGCTGAAACTCCAATACTTTGGCCACCTCATGTGAAGAGTTGACTCATTGGAAAAGACTCTGATGCTGGGAGGGATTGGGGGCAGGAGGAAGAAGGGGATGACAGAGGATGAGATGGCTGGATGGCATCACTGACTCGATGGACCTGAGTCTGAGTGAACTCCGGGAGTTGGTGATGGACAGCGGGCCCGGCGTGCTGCGATTCATGGGTTCGCAAAGAGTCGGACATGACTGAGCGACTGAACTGAACTGAACTGAAAGACAGTAGAAGTAGAGGACTTTGAAGCCTCTGGCAGCTATAGCTATAGGAAAGCTTAAATAAGCCCAACTCATAATCAGATTAATATAAAAGCTGGAAATGTTGAGCTTTACCAGAGCCCCGTGATCCTTGAAAACAGTTACTATTAAAGAAATCCCACCGTGCTTTGTGGCCTGAGAAACAGCCTACAGTGAAGTGTCACTCTTCCCTTTACGACCTAGCTAGGATTTACAGGTCTTCCCCTTGTTTACCTAGAACAACTCAGGCACAGACCCTCCAGTATCCCATTGTTTGTCTTATACATGATTATTTAGCTGAACTGTTTGCCCCAGTGATCTGTGAGAACAGTGACTTGTCCAAATTTTAAAGTTTCTCTTCTGTGTATATGATTCTGAACTTAGACTAACCCCTATGTTTAAGCAAATATTGGGATGCTTAAACAATATAACAAATCATCCTCAACATCCCCTACAAGTGTAGTAAATTTGTTCTGATTGATGAATCTTCATTGATAGATCATTTTCACCCAAAGTCCATAGCTTACATTAGGGCTCCCTCTTGGTGTTGTATAATCCATGGATTTGGACTAATGTATAATGACATGTATCCATCATTATAGTATCATACAGTCTAATTGCACTAACCTAAAAATCCTCTGTGCTTTTCCTATTCATCCCTCCCTACCCCTCTGTAACCATTGATCTTTTTACTGTCTTTAGAATTTTGCCTTTTTCATAATGCTATATAGTTAGAATGACAGTAGGTAGCCCTTTCACATTGGTTTGTTTCACCTAGTATTACGAATTTAAGATTTCCTCATATCTTTCATGGCTTCATTGCTCATTACTTTGTAGGACTGATTAATATTTTATTATCTGAATGTACAGCAGTTTATCCATTGACCTACTGAAGGACCTCTTACTGCCTCCAAGTTTTCACAATTATGAGTGAGTCTGCCACAAACATTTGTATATAAGTTATTTTTAAGGACATAAGTTTTCAACTCTTTTGGATAAATGCTGACAAGCACAATTGCCGGACTGTATGGAAAAAGTATGCTTAGTTTTGTAAGAAACACAAAGCTGTACTCTAAGGT
Source organism: Bos indicus (assembly GCF_029378745.1). Classification (NCBI taxonomy): domain Eukaryota; kingdom Metazoa; phylum Chordata; class Mammalia; order Artiodactyla; family Bovidae; genus Bos; species Bos indicus. The sequence continues at coordinate 176,986 of NW_027223736.1, read as the reverse complement.
TGTATTATGTTGTATTTTCACCAGCAGTGAATAAGAATGCTTGTTGCTTTACATCCTTGCTTCACATCCTTTGGTGGTGTCAGTGTTTTGGATTTTGGCATTCTAATAGGTGTGTAATGGTATCTTATTGTTGTGTTATTTTGCATTTCTTTGATGACATATTCCCTGATTTGGAGTACCTTCTCATATGCTTTTTATTTCCCCTTCTATATATCTTCTTCACCAAAGTGTCTGTTTCGATCTTTGGTCCACTTTGTAATCAGATTTTTTTTTTCTTGTCAAGTTTTAAGGATTCTCTGTATAATATATTTTAGATAATAATCTTTTATCAAATGTGTCTTTTGCAAATATTTTCTCCTTGTCTGTGGTTTGTCTTCTTATGGTCTGGACATTGTATTTCATAGAAAAGAAGTTTTTCACTTTAACGAAGCCCAGCTTATCAATTACTTCTTTTAAGGATCATGAAGCATATGCAATACATAATATATAGTCCATAACATCTTATGGGAAAACCTGAATGAATGTTTTGCTCTGTCCACCTGGAGAACCCTGATTAATATATTCCATATTACCTGATACATCATCTAGATTTCAACAAGAAATTGAAAGCAGCCTAAAATGCAAGACAGAAAAACAGTCTAACAAGACTAATAAAACATCGGAATAACATTCAGGTATGATACAGATTTTGGAATTATCAGACAGAGAACTTTAAATAACTTTAATTAAAATGTTAAGGGCTCCAAAACAAAAAATGAACAGTGTTCAAGAACAGATGAGTAATGTTATTAGAAAGATGGAAATGCTAAAAGTACATTAAAAGGAAATTATAGAAATCAATCATAGTGAATAGAAATAAATAATATCATTAATGGACACATAAATAGGTTGGACAGAGCCAAGGAAAAAATTAGCAAGCTTAGAGATGTATCAGTAAAAGAAGCTTTATAAACTGAAATGCAAAGAGAAAGAAAGAAGAAAAGGAAAAGAACATAACACCTAAAATTCTGGGATAATTTCAGAAAACAGATAAAAGCTCAGAGAACTTCAAGCAGGATAAAGTACAAATTACATACATATAGATATAGCCATTATATGCCTATATATGTGTATGTGTGTCACACACACACATATGTATGAATGGCAAACCACTTCAGTATTCTTGCCTTGAGAACCCCATATACATTATGAAAAGGCAAAAAGATAGAACACTCATTATGAAAAGGCAAAAAGATAGGACACTGAAAGATGAACTATGCAGGATGGTAGGTGCCCAATATGCTAATGGAGATCAGTGGAGAAATAACCCCAGAAATGAAGAGATGGAGCCAAAGCAAAAACAACACCCAGTTATTGATGTGACTGGTGATGGAAGTAAAGTCCGATGCTGTAAAGAACAATATTGCATAGGAACCTGGGATGTTAGGTCCATGAATCAAGGCAAACTGGAAATGGTCAAACAGGAGATGGCAAGAGTGATCGTCAACACTTTAGGAATCAGTGAACTAAAATGGACTGGAATGGGTGAATTTAACTCAGATGGCCATTATATCTACTACTGTGGGCAAGAATCCCTTAGAAGAAATGGAGTAGCCATCATAGTCAGCAAAAGAGTCCAAAATGCACTCCATGCATGCAATCTCAAAGAAGACAGAATGATCTCTATTCTTTTCCAAGACAAACCATTCAATATCATGGTAATCCAAATCTATGCCCTGAGCACTAATGCTGAAGAAGCTGAAGTTGAACGGTTCTATGAAGACCTAGAAGACCTTTTAGAATGAACACATAAAAAAGATGTCCTTTTCATTATAGGGGACTGGAATGAAAAAGTAGGAAGTCAAGAAACACCTGGAGTAACAGGAAAATTTGGCCTTGGAGTATAGAATGAAAGCAGGGCAAAGGCTAATAGAGTTGTGCCAAGAGAATGCACTGGTCATGGCAAACACCCTCTTCCAAAACACAAGAGAAGACTCTACACATGGACATCACCAGATGGTCAAACCAAAATGAGATTTATATTCTTTGTAGCCAAAGATGGAGAAGCTCTATTCAGACATCAAAAACAAGACCAGGAGCTGACTGTGCCTCAGATCATGAACTCCTTATTGCCAAATTCAGACTTAAATTGAAGAAAGTAGGGAAAACCAATAGACCATTCAGGTAGAACCTAAATCAAATCCCTTATGATTATACAGTGGAAATGTCAAATAGACTAAAGGGACCAGATCTGATAGACAGAGTGCCTGATGAACTATGGACAGAGGGCCATGACATACAGAAGACAGTGATCAAGACTATCCCCAAGAAAAGAAATGCAACATAGCAAAATGGCTGTCTGAGGAGGACTTACAAATAGCTGTGAAAAGAAGAGAAGTGAAAAAAAAAGGAAAGACATTCCCATGTAAATGCAGAGTTCCAAAGAATAGAAAGGAGATATAAGAAAGCCTTCTTCAGTGATCAGTGCAAAGAAATAGAGGAAAACAATAGAACGGGAAAGACTAGAGATCTCTTCAAGACAATTAGAGAAACCGAGGGAATATTTCATGCAAAGATGGGCTCAATAAAGGACAGAAATGGTATGGACCTAATAGAAGCAGAAGATATTAAGAAGAGGTGGCAAGAATATACAGAAGAACTATAGAAAAAAAGATCTTCACAACTCAGATAATCATGATGGTGTGATCACTTCACCTAGAGCCAGACATCCTGGAATGTGAAGTCAAGTGGGCCTTAGAAAGCATCACTACGAACAAAGCTAGTGGAGGTGATGGAATTCCAGTTGAGCTAGTTCAAATCGTAAAGATGGTGCTTTTAAAGTGCTGCACTCAATATGCCAGCAAATTTTGAAAACTCAGGAGTTGTCACAGGACTGGAAAAGTCACTTTTCATTCCAATCCCTAAGAAACGCAATACCAAAGAATGCTCCAACTACCACAAATTTGCTTTCATCCCACACACTAGTAAAGCAATGCTCAAAATTCTTCAAGCCAGGCTTCAGCAATAGGTGAACCATGAACTTCCAGATGTGAAGCTGGTTTTAAGAAACGCAGATGAGCAAGAGATCAAACTGCCAACATCCACTGGATCACCTAAAAAGCAAGAGAATTCCAGGAAAACGTCTATATTTATTTTTTATTAACAATGCCAAAGGCTTTGATTGTGCAGATCACAATAAACTGTGGAAAACTCTGAAAGAGATAGGAATACCAGACCACCTGACCTGCCTCTTGAGAAACCTGTATGCAGGTCAGGAAGCAACATTTAGAACTGGACATGGAACAACAGAATGGTTCCAAATAGGAAAAGGAGTATGTCAAGGCTGTATATTGTTACCCTGTTTATTCAACTTACATGCGGAGTACATCAGAGAAACACTAGGCTGGAAGAAGCACAAGCTGGAATTAAGACTGCTGGGAGAAATAGCAATAACCTCAGATATGCAAATGACATCTCCCTTACGGCAGAAAGTGAAGAAGAACTAAAGAGCCTCTTGATGCAAGTGAAAGAGGAGAGTGAAAAATTTGGCTTAAAGTTCAATATTCAAAAAACTAAGATCATGGCATCCAGTCTCATCACTTCATAGCAAATAGAAGGGGAAACAGTGGCAGACTTTATTTTGGGGGGCTTCAAAATCATTGCTGATGTTGACTGCAGCCATGAAATTAAAAGACGTTTACTCCTTGGAAGAAAAGTTATGACCAACCTAGATAGCATATTAAAAAGCAGAGGCATTACTTTGCTAACAAAGGTCCATCTAGTCAAGGCTATGGTTTTACCAGTAGTCATATATGGATGTGAGAGTTGGACTACAAAGAAAACTGTGCACCAGCAAATTAATGCTTTTGAACTGTGGTGTTGGAGAAGAATCTTGAGAGTCCCTTGGACTGCAAGGAGATCCAACCAGTCCTTCCTAAAGGAAATCAGTCATGAATATTTATTTGAAGGACTGATGTTGAAGCTGGAACTCCAATACTTTGGCCACCTGATGCAACGAATTGACACATTTGGAAAGACCCTAATGCTGGGAAAGGTTGAAGGCAGGAAGAGAAGGGGAGGACAAGGGATGATATGGTTGGATGACATCACCAACTCAATGGACATGAATTTGAGTAAACCCTGGGAGTTGGTGATGGACAGGGAGGCACGTTGTGCTGCAGTGTAGGGTGTTTCAAAGAGTTGGTCAGGACTGAACGCCTGAACTGATTTTTATATATATACTTAAAAGTATACCATATGTGTACCTGTGGCTGATTCACATTGCTGTACAGCAGAAACTAACACAACTTTATAAAGCAACTTTATACCAATCAAAATGGGCAAAAAAAAGCATATGATATTAAAACTTGAGAAAACCAAAGATTAAGTGAAAACTTGAAAGAAATTACAGGGAAAAAAGCCCAATGCCAAAGAATGCTTAAATTACTACACAATTGCACTCATCTCACATGCTAGTAAAGTAATGCTCAAAATTCTCCAAGCCAGGCTTCAGCAATATATGAACCGTGAACTTCCTGATGTTCCAGCTAGTTTTAGAAAAGGCAGAGGAACCAGAGATCAAATTGCCAACATCTGCTGGATCATGGAAAAAGCAAGAGGGTTCCAGAAAAGCATCTATTTCTGCTTTATTGACTATGCCAAAGCCTTTGACTGTGTGGATCACAGTAAACTGTGGAAAATTCTGAAAGAGATTTGCATATCACACCACCTGATCTGCCTCTTGAGAAATTTGTATGCAAGTCAGGAAGCAACAGTTAGAATTGGACATGGAACAACAGACTGGTTCCAAATAGCAAAAGGAGTTCGTCAAGACCGTATATTGTCACCCTGTTTATTTAACTTATATGCAGAGTACATCATGAGAAACCCTGGACTGGAAGAAACACAAGCTGGAATCAAGATTGCCGGGAGAAACATCAATAACTTCAGATATGCAGATGACACCACCCTTATGGCACAAAGTGAAGAGGAACTCAAAAGCCTCTTGATGAAAGTGAAAGTGTAGAGTGAAAAAGTTGGCTTAGGGGGGAGGAGCCAAGATGGCGGAGGAGTAGGACGGGGAGAACACTTTCTCCCCCACAAATTCATCAAAAGAGCATTTAAACGTCGAGTAAATTCCACAAAACAACTTCTGAATGCCGGCAGAGGACATCAGGCACCCAGAAAAGCAACCCAACTCTTCGAAAGGAGGTAGGAAAAAATATTAAAGACAAAAAAAAGAGACAAAAGAGGAAGGGACGGAGCTCTGTCCCAGGAAGGGAATCTTAAAAAGAGAGAAGTTTCCAAACACCAGGAAACCTTCTCACTGCTGAATCTGTGCCGAGCTTTGGAAGCACAGAGGGCAACATAACAGGGAGAAAAAAATAAATAAACGATTAAAACTCACAGATTGAGAGCCCTACGGTAACTCCCCCAGCGGAGAAGCAGCACAGACGCCTGCATCCGCCATTAGCAAGCGGGGGCTGGGCAGGGAGGCGCGGCGCAGGCTGCATCGCTGAGAGTAAGAATCTGGCCTGAATACCCTGAGCGCTATCTGAGCGAAATAATTTGGGCTAGCAAACCAGACTGTGGGATACCTACCACGCGAAAAGCCAGTCCTAACCTAAGACCGCCAGGCCCGCGCACGGAACAAAGGACTGAACAGAGATAGCCGGCTGCAGACCTTCCCCCTCCGGTGACAGGCAGCAAGAGCCGGAAGGGGGCAATCGCAGCCCCAGAGAGACATTATCTATAAAACTGTAAGCAGGCTTCTTTGCTAACTAAAACTTCTTGGGGGTCTGGACGGTCAACATCTGCCTGAGAGGGTGCGCCGGTTTTACACCCAGATAACCGAGTGGCGGGGAGGCGTTAAGTCGCAGCATTGGCGCTCGCCAAACACCTCATCACCTGAGCTGCTCGGACCTGGGAAGAGCACAAAACGCAGGCCCAACTAAGTCTGCGCCTCTGAGGACTACCCGAGTGCCTGAACCTGAGCGGCTTGGACCTGGGAGGTGCATGCAACCCAGGGCCGGCCTCGGATTGTTCCCAGCGGAACAACCTAGAGCCCGAGCAGTGTGGGCAGGGTGGCTACATGCGCCGTGAGCGGGGGCAGACCCGGGGTGGCTGAGGCACTGCGAGCCCACGCCAGTGTTATTTGTTTGCAGCATTCCTCCCTCCCTCCCCACAGCGCCACTGAACAAGTAAGCCTAAAAAAAAAAAAAAAAAAGTGTCCTCCACTGTCCCCTTTGTGTCAGGGCGGAAACCAGATACTGAAGAGACTAGCAAACAGAAGAAGATATAACAGATGGAAACGCCTTGGAAGCTACAGGCAATAGACCAAAACCCTGTGGTTACTACGGACTACATAGGAAGGGGCCTATAGATCTTGAGAAATATAAGTCTGACCAAGGAACTAGCCAAAAATGAACTGAACCCAAAACAACACCAAGAAAGTCCTAGATATATTTTTATTATTTTTACGATCATTCTTTCTTTTTTTTTTTAGTTAAAAAAAAAAATTAAGTCCTCTATTGTTCCTTTAATTTTCACTATTATAACCTATTACTTTGCAAAAAAAAAAAAAAGACCCTATTTTTTTCTTCTTCAGCAAACTTCATATATATATATTTTATAAATTTTTGACCTTGTTTTTTTTTTTTTTTTTTCTTTTCTTTAACATTGTATTTTTGAAATTCCAAACTCTACTCTAGATTTTTAATTTTCGCTTTTTGGTATTTGTTATCAATTTTGTACCTATAGTTTTTTTTTATATAATTTCTGTGACTTCTTTTTTCTTCTCTGTTTCTTTCTCTTCTTCTTCTATATAACATTGTATATCTGAATAATATCAATTTTGTACCTGTATTTTCTTTATAATTTTTGTGACATTGTTTGTTTTTGTTTGTCTGTTTTCCCTCTTTATTTTTCTTCTTCTTCTTTTTTTTTAACATTGTATTTTTGAAATTCCAAACTCTACTCTAGATTTTTAATTTTTGCTTTTTGGTATTAGTTATCAATTTTGTACCTGTACTTTCTTTACAATTTTCGCGACCTTGTTTGTTTTTGTTTGTTCGTTTTTTCTCTCTTTCTTTTCCTTCTTCTTTTCTTTAACATCGTATTTTTGAAATTCCAAACTCTACTCTAGATTTTTAATTTTTGCTTTTATGTATTTGTTACCAATTTTGTACCTTTAAGAACCCAATCTTCAGGACCCATTTTTCACTAGGGAGCAAGAATACTGGCTTGACTGCTCTCTCTCCCTTTAGACTCTCCTTTTTCTCCACCAGGTCCCCTGTGTCTCCTCCCTAACCCCTCTACTCTACCTAACTCTGTGAATTTCTGTGTGTTCCAGACGGTTGAGAACACTTAGGGAACTGATTACTGGCTGGATCTGTCTCCCTCCTTTTCATTCCCCCCTTTTATCCTTCTGGCCACCTCTGTCACCTTCCTCCTTCTTCTCTTCTCTGTATAACTCCGTGAACATCTCTGAGTGGTCCAGTTGTGGAGTGCACATAAGGAAGTGACTACTGGCTACCCCACTCTCTCCATTATTGATTCACCTCATCTCATTTGGGTCACTTCTAACTCCCTCCTCCCTCTTCTCTTCTCCATGTAACCCTGTGAACCTCTCTGAGTGACCCTCATCGTAGAGAAACTTTTCATCTTTAATGTAGATGTTTTATCAATGGTGCTGTATAGAAGGAGAAGTTTTGAAACTACTGTAAAAATAAGACTGATAACCGGAAGCAGGAGACTTAAGTCCAAACCCTGACTCCAGGGAACTCCTGACTCCAAGGAACATTAATTGACAGGAGCTCATCAAATGCCTCCATACCGACACTGAAACCAAGCACCACACAAGGGCCAATAAGTTCCAGGGCAAGACATACAAAGCAAATTCTCCAGCAACAAAGGAACACAGCCCTGAGCTTCAAGATACAGGCTGCCCAAAGTCACCCCAAAACTATAGACATCTCATAACTCACTACTGGACATTTCATTGCACTCCAGAGAGAAGAAATACAGCTCCACCCACCAGAACACCTACACAAGCTTCCCTAACCAGGAAACCTTGACAAACCACCTGTACAAACCCACACACAGTGAGGAAATGCCACAATAAAGAGAACTCCACAAACTGCCAGAATACAGAAAGGACACCCCAAACTCAGCAATTTAAACAAGATGAAGAGACAGAGGAATACTCAGCAGATAAAGGAACAGGATAAATGCCCACCAAACCAAACAAAAGAGGAAGAGATAGGGAATCTACCTGATAAAGAATTCCGAATAATGATAGTGAAATTAATCCAAAATCTTGAAACTAAAATGGAATCACAGATAAATAGCCTGGAGACAAGGATTGAGAAGATGCAAGAAAGGTTTAACAAGGACCTAGAAGAAATAAAAAAGAGTCAATATATAATGAATAATTCAATAAAGGAAATTAAAAACACTCTGGAGGCAACAAATAGTAGAATAACAGAGGCAGAAGATAGGTTTAGTGAATTAGAAGATAGAATGGTAGAAATAAATGAATCAGAGAGGATAAAAGAAAAATGAATTAAAAGAAATGAGGACAATCTCAGAGACCTCCAGGACAATATTAAACGCTAGAACATTCGAATCATAGGGGTTCCAGAAGAAGAAGACAAAAAGAAAGACCATGAGAAAATACTTGAGGAGATAATAGTGGAAAACTTCCCTAAAATGGGGAAGGAAATAATCACCCAAGTCCAAGAAACCCAGAGAGTCCCAAACAGGATAAACCCAAGGCGAAACACCCCAAGACACATATTAATCAAATTAACAAAGATCAAACACAAAGAACAAATATTAAAAGCAGCAAGGGAAAAACAACAAATAACACACAAGGGAATTCCCATAAGGATAACAGCTGATCTTTCAATAGAAACTCTTCAAGCCAGGAGGGAATGGCAAGACATACTTAAAATGATGAAAGAAAATAACCTACAGCCCAGATTATTGTACCCAGCAAGGATCTCATTCAAGTATGAAGGAGAAATCAAAAGCTTTTCAGACAAGCAAAAGCTGAGAGAATTCTGCACCACCAAACCAGCTCTCCAACAAATACTAAAGGATATTCTCTAGACAGGAAACACAAAAACGGTGTATAAACTCGAACCCCAAACAATAAAGTAAATGGCAACGGGATCATACTTATCAGTAATTACCTTAAACGTAAATGGGTTGAATGCCCCAACCAAAAGACAAAGACTGGCTGAATGGATACAAAAACAAGACCCCTACATATGTTGTCTACAGGAGACCCACCTCAAAACAGGGGACACATACAGACTGAAAGTGAAGGGCTGGAAAAAGATTTTCCATGCAAATAGGGACCAAAAGAAAGCAGGAGTAGCAATACTCATATCAGATAAAATAGACTTTAAAACAAAGGCTGTGAAAAGAGACAAAGAAGGTCACTACATAATGATCAAAGGATCAATCCAAGAAGAAGATATAACAATTATAAATATATATGCACCCAACACGGGAGCACCACAGTACGTAAGACAAATGCTAACAAGTATGAAAGGAGAAATTAACAATAACACAATAATAGTGGGAGACTTTAATACCCCACTTACACCTATGGATAGATCAACTAAACAGAAAATTAACAAGGAAACACAAACATTAAACGATACAATAGACCAGTTAGACCTAATTGATATCTATAGGACATTTCATCCCAAAACAATGAATTTCACCTTTTTCTCAAGCGCACATGGAACCTTCTCCAGGATAGATCACATCCTGGGCCATAAAGCTAGCCTTGGTAAATTCAAAAAAATAGAAATCATCCCAAGGATTTTTTCTGACCACAATGCAGTAAGATTAGATCTCAATTACAGGAGAAAAACTATTAAAAATTCCAACATATGGAGGCTGAACAACACAATGCTGAATAACCAACAAATCACAAAAGAAATCAAAAAAGAAATCAAAATTTGCATAGAAACGAATGAAAATGAAAACACAACAACCCAAAACCTGTGGGACACGGTAAAAGCAGTCCTAAAGGGAAAGTTCATAGCAATACAGGCACACCTCAAGAAACAAGAAAAAAGTCAAATAAATAACCTAACTCTACACCTAAAGCAACTAGAAAAGGAAGAAATGAAGAATCCCAGGGTTAGTAGAAGGAAAGAAATCTTAAAAATTAGAGCAGAAATAAATGCAAAAGAAACAAAAGAGACCATAGCAAAAATCAACAAAACCAAAAGCTGGTTCTTTGAAAGGATAAATAAAATTGACAAACCATTAGCCAGACTCATCAAGAAACAAAGGGAACAAGAATCAAATCAACAAAATTAGAAACGAAAATGGAGAGATCACAACAGAAATACAAAGGATCATAAGAGACTACTATCAACAATTATATGCCAATAAAATGGACAACGTGGAAGAAATGGACAAATTCTTAGAAAAGTACAACTTTCCAAAACTCGACCAGGAAGAAATAGAAAATCTTAACAGACCCATCACAAGCATGGAAATTGAAACTGTAATCAAAAATCTTCCAGCAAACAAAAGCCCCGGTCCAGACGGCTTCACAGCTGAATTCTACCAAAAATTTAGAGAAGAGCTGACACCTATCCTGCTCAAACTCTTCCAAAAAATTGCAGAGGAAGGTAAACTTCCAAACTCATTCTATGAGGCCACCATCACCCTCATACCAAAACCTGACAAAGATGCCACAAAAAAAGAAAACTACAGGCCAATATCACTGATGAACATAGATGCAAAAATCCTTAACAAAATTCTAGCAATCAGAATCCAACAACACATTAAAAAGATCATACACCATGACCAAGTGGGCTTTATCCCAGGGATGCAAGGATTCTTCAATATCCGCGAATCAATCAATGTAAGACACCACATTAACAAATTGAAAAATAAAAACCATATGATTATCTCAATAGATGCAGAGAGAGCCTTTGACAAAATTCAACATCCATTTATGATAAAAACTCTCCAGAAAGCAGGAATAGAAGGAACATACCTCAACATAATAAAAGCTATATATGACAAACCCACAGCAAACATTATCCTCAATGGTGAAAAATTGAAAGCATTTCCTGTAAAGTCAGGAACAAGACAAGGGTGCCCACTTTCACCATTACTATTCAACATAGTTTTGGAATTTTTGGCCACAGCAATCAGAGCAGAAAAAGAAATAAAAGGAATCCAAATTGGAAAAGAAGAAGTAAAACTCTCACTATTTGCAGATGACATGATCCTGTGCATAGAAAACCCTAAAGACTCCACCAGAAAATTACTAGAACTAATCAATAACTATAGTAAAGTTGCAGGATATAAAATCAACACACAGAAATCCCTTGCATTCCTATACACTAGTAATGAGAAAACAGAGAGAGAAATTAAGGAAACAATTCCATTCACCATTGCAACGGAAAGAATAAAATACTTAGGAATATATCTACCTAAAGAAACTAAAGACCTATATATAGAAAACTATAAAACACTGGTGAAAGAAATCAAAGAGGACACTAATAGATGGAGAAATATACCATGTTCATGGATCGGAAGAATCAATATAGTGAAAATGAGTATACTACCCAAAGCAATTTATAGATTCAACGCAATCCCTATCAAGCTACCAACACTATTCTTCACAGACCTAGAACAAATAATTTCACAATTTGTATGGAAAAACAAAAAACCTCGAATAGCCAAAGTGATCTTGAGAAAGAAGAATGGAACTGGAGGAATCAATCTACCTGACTTCAGGCTCTACTACAAAGCCACAGTTATCAAGACAGTATGGTACTGGCACAAAGACAGAAATATTGATCAATGGAATAAAATAGAAAGCCCAGAGATAAATCCACCCACATATGGACACCTTATCTTTGACAAAGGAGGCAAGAATATACAATGGATTAAAGACAATCTCTTTAACAAGTGGTGCTGGGAAATCTGGTCAACCACGTGTAAAAGAATGAAACTAGACCACTTTCTAACACCATACACAAAAATAAACTCAAAATGGATTAAAGATCTAAATGTAAGACCAGAAACTATAAAACTCCTAGAGGAGAACATAGGCAAAACACTCTCTGACATACATCACAGCAGGATCCTCTATGACCCACCTCCCAGAATATTGGAAATAAAAGCAAAAATAAACAAATGGGACCTAATTAACCTTAAAAGCTTCTGCACATCAAAGGAAACTATTAGCAAGGTGAAAAGACAGCCTTCAGAATGGGAGAAAATAATAGCAAATGAAGCAACTGACAAACAACTAATCTCAAAAATATACAAGCAACTCCTACAGCTCAACTCCAGAAAAATAAATGACCCAATCAAAAAATGGGCCAAAGAACTAAATAGACATTTCTCCAAAGAAGACATACAGATGGCTAACAAACACATGAAAAGATGCTCAACATCACTCATTATCAGAGAAATGCAAATCAAAACCACTATGAGGTACCATTTCACACCAGTCAGAATGGCTGCGATCCAAAAGTCTACAAATAATAAGTGCTGGAGAGGGTGTGGAGAAAAGGGAACCCTCTTACACTGTTGGTGGGAATGCAAACTAGTACAGCCACTATGGAGAACAGTGTGGAGATTCCTTAAAAAACTGGAAATAGAACTGCCTTATGATCCAGCAATCCCACTGCTGGGCATACACACTGAGGAAACCAGAAGGGAAAGAGACACGTGTACCCCATTGTTCATCGCAGCACTGTTTATAATAGCCAGGACATGGAAGCAACCTAGATGTCCATCAGCAGATGAATGGATAAGAAAGCAGTGGTACATATACACAATGGAGTATTACTCAGTCATTAAAAAGAATACATTTGAATCAGTTCTAATGAGGTGGATGAAACTGGAGCCTATTGTACAGAGTGAAGTAAGCCAGAAGGAAAAACATAAATACAGTATACTAACGCATATATATGGAATTTAGAAAGATGGTAACAATAACCTGGTGTACGAGACAGCAAAAGAGACACTGATGTATAGAACAGTCTTATGGACTCTGTGGGAGAGGGAAAGGGTGGGAAGATTTGGGAGAGTGACATTGAAACATGTAGAATATCATGTAAGAAACGAGTTGCCAGTCCAGGTTCGATGCGTGATACTGGATGCTTGGGGCTGGTGCACTGGGACGACCCAGAGGGATGGTGTGGGGAGGGAGGAGGGAGGAGGGTTCAGGATGGGGAACACATGTATGCCTGTGGCGGATTCATTTTGATATTTGGCAAAACTAATACAATTATGTAAAGTTTAAAAAAAAAAAAAAGTTGACTTAAAGCTCAACATTTAGAAAACGAAGATCATGGCATCCAGTCCCATCACTTCATGGGAATAGATGGGGAAACAGTGGAAACAGTGTCAGACTTTATTTTTCTGGGCTCCAAAATCACTGCAGATGGTGACCGCAGCCATGAAATTAAAAGACGCTTACTCCTTGGAACGGAGAAGGAAATGGCACCCCACTCCAGTACTCTTGCCTGGAAAATCCCATGGACGGAGGAGCCTGGTGGGCTGCTGTCCATGGGGTCGCTAAGAGTCAGATATGACTGAGTGACTTCACTTTCACTTTTCACTTTCATGCATTGGAGAAGGAAATGGCAACCCACTCCAGTGTTCTTGCCTAGAGAATCCCAGGGATGGGGGAGCCGGATGGGCTGCCGTCCATGGGGTCACACAGACTCAGACACGGCTGAAGTGACTTAGCAGCAGCAGCAGCAGCACTCCTTGGAAGGAAAGTTATGACCAACCTAGATAGCATATTCAAAAGCAGAGACATTACTTTGCAACAAAGGTTCGTCTCGTCAAGGCTATGGTTATTCCTGTGGTCATGTATGGATGTGAGAGTTGGACTGTGAAGAAGGCTGAGCACCGAAGAATTGATGCTTTTGAACTGTGGTGTTGGAGAAGACTCTTGAGAGTCCCTTGGACTGCAAGGAGATCCAACCAGTCCATTCTGAAGGAGATCAGCCCTGGGATTTCTTTGGAAGTAATGATGCTAAAGCTGAAACTCCAATACTTTGGCCACCTCATGCGAAGAGTTGACTCATTGGAAAAGACTCTGATGCTGGGAGGGATTGGGGGCAGGAGGAAGAAGGGGATGAGATGGCTGGATGGCATCACTGACTCGATGAACGTGAGTCTGAGTGAACTCCAGGAGTTGGTGATGGACAGGGATGCCTGGCGTGCTGTGATTCATGGGGTCGCAAAGAGTTGGACACGACTGAGCGACTGATCTGATCTGATAGAGGCCCAAGAAAAAGAACTGTATAGAGGACTTCCCATATAAATATATACAAACAAAAAGAGAGTAGAGTGGAATATTAAAATATTTAAAGAAAATGGACACCAATCTAATATTTTATATCCAGTAAAATTATTCTTTAATACTGAAGAGGATATATTGTCTGATTCATTGAACGAGAAGGAATTTATCTCCAACAGGTTTGTCCTGCTAGTAACATGAAAAGTTCTTCAAGGTGAGGAGAGATGATTTGGGTCATAAGTTTAGATCTATGTAAGGAAAGCAACCATCAGAAAAGGAATACATGAAGGGAAAATAAATTTTTTTTTTTTAAAGATGAATATAAGAAACTTTATTTTTTTACCCTGCCCTCTGAATATCTCTCTCTTTTTTTTTTTTTTTTTCGGTTTTTATTTATTTATTTTTTTATTTATTTAATTTTATTTTAAAACTTTACATAATTGTATTAGTTTTGCCAAACATCAAAATGAATCCGCCACAGGTATACATGTGTTCCCCATCCTGAACCCTCCTCTCTCCTCCCTCCCCACACCATCCTTCTGGGTCGTCCCAGTGCACCAGCCCCAAGCATCCAGCATCGTGCATCGAACCTGGACTGGCAACTCGCTTCCTACATGATATTCCACATGCTTCAATGTCACTCTCCCAAATCTTCCCACCCTCTCCCTCTCCCACAGAGTCCATAAGACTGTTCTATACATCAGTGTCTCTTTTGCTGTCTCGTATACCGGGTCATTGTTACCATCTTCCTAAATTCCATATATATGCGTTAGTATACTGTATTTATGTTTTTCCTTCTGGCTTACTTCACTCTGTATAATAGGCTCCAGTTTCATCCACCTCATTAGAACTGATTCAAATGTATTATTTTTAATGGCTGAGTAATACTCCATTGTGTATATGTACCACTGCTTTCTTATCCATTCATCTGCTGATGGACATCTAGGTTGCTTCCATGTCCTGGCTATTATAAACAGTGCTGCGATGAACATTGGCGTACACGTGTCTCTTTCCCTATAGGCAAAACACTCTCTGACATACATCACCGCAGGATCCTCTATGACCCACCTCCCAGAATATTGGAAATAAAAGCAAAAATAAACAAATGGGACCTAATTAACCTTAAAAGCTTCTGCACATCAAAGGAAAATAAAATATTTTAAGTCTTCTTCATAGATCTGTTATATAACTGTTCAAAGTAGTAATGCCAACAATTTATTAGGTGATTATAGCATACAGATAAGTGAAAAGAATGAGAGCAATGTTATAAGGGACAGGAAGGAAGAATTGGGTACATCTGTTATGTAACCTTCATTATCCATGAAATGCTGTAGTGTTATTTGAAAGGTGAATTGGATCAGTAGTAAATATATATTGCAAACTCTTGGGCAACCACTATATTATTCAGGAAGTGCATTACACTTCAGTGGATGAGGAAAAATTGAAATGAATTCAGGGCAAAATCTCTAAATCACTAAAACATACAGGCAATTTTAAAAGAACGTGTAGTTAATATTTAACCAAAAGCAAGAGGAAAAGAAATCAATTTATGGAAAGAGAAAGAGATTTGTAAAATGACGTGAGGATCTCCAGTCTGATATACAGATGAATAAAAAATAGACCTGTTTGCAACATTCATTCATAAAAAGAATTGCCCTAGCATTTAAGCCTTCTACATTAAAAACACCAGCAGCACAGTGACCACAGGTGGCATAGTTGAGGGTGAGACATACTTGGTAATGGCAAAACTGTGGTCTTAGCTTATGAAACTGATTGAGGAGAATAGACAATTCAGAAAGTACACATAAGAATGCATTACAAATATTCAAAACTCCTACTTCCTGGTGAAAGTTTATTTTGTTTTTGTTTCTTCAGTTCAGTTCAGTCGCTCAACTTTGGCCGACTCTTTCTGACCCCATGAACCGCAGCACGCCAGGCCTCCCTGTCCATCACAAACTCCCAGAGTCCACCCAAACCTGTGTCCATTGAGTCCATGATGCCATCCAACCATCTCATCTTCTGTCGTCCCCTTCTCCTCCTGCCCTCAATCTTTCTCAGCATCAGGATCTTTTCCAATGAGTCAGCTCTTTGCATAAGGTGGCCAAAGTATTGGGGTTTCAGCTTCAACATCAGTCCTTCCAATGAACACCTAGGAATAATCTCCTTTAGAATGGACTGGTTGGATCTCCTTGCAGACCAAGGGACTCTCAAGAGTCTTCTCCAACACCACAGTTCAAAAGCATCTTTATAGTCCAAATCTCACATCCATACATGACTACGGGAAAAATGATAGCCTTGACTAGATGGACCTTTGTTGACAAAGTAATGTCTCTACTTTTTAATATGCTGTCTAGGTTGGTCATAACTTTCCCTCCAAGGAGTGTCGTTTTGTTTCATTGCTTCAGTCTCCATCTGCAGTGATTTTGGAGCCTCCAAAAATAAAGTCAGCCACAGTTTCCACCATTTCCCCAGCTATTTGCAATGAAGTGATGGGACTGGGTGCCATGATCTAAGTTTTCTGAATGTTGAGCTTTAAGCCAACTTTTTCACTCTCCTCTTTCCATTTCATCAAGAGGCTCTTTAGTTCTTCTTCACTTTCTGCCATAAGGGTGGTGTCATCTGCATATATGAGGTTATTGATATTTCTCCCAGCAATCTTGTTTCCAGCTTGTGCTTCCTCCAGCCAGGATTTCTCGTGATATACTCTGAATATAAGTTAAATAAGCAGGGTAACAATATACAGCCTTGACATACTCCTTTTCCTATTTGGAACCATTCTGTTGTTTCATGTCCAGTTCTAACTGTTGCTCCCTGATCTGCATACAGGTTTCTCAAGAGGCAGATCAGGTGGTCTGGTATGCCAATCTCTTTCAGAATTTTCCACAGTTTATTGTGATCCACACAGTCAAAGTCTTTGGCATAATCCATAAAGCAGAAATAGGTGTATTTCTGGAACTCTCTTGCTTTTTCCATTGTCCAGCGGATGTTAGCAATTTGATCTCTGGTTCCTCTGCCTTTTCTAAAGCCAGCTTGAACATCTGGAAGTTCACGGTTCATGTATTTGCTGAAGCCTGGCTTGGAGCATTTTAAGCACTATTTTAGTAGCCTGTGAGATGAGAGCAATTGTGCGCTAGTTTGAACATTCTTTGGCATTGCCTTTCTTTGGGATTATTCCTTACTGTTCAGTTCAGTTCAGTCACTCAGTCATGTCTGACTCTTTGGGACCCCATGAATTCCAGCACTCCAAGCTTCCCTGTCCATCACCAACTCCCAGAGTTCACTCAAACTCACGTCCATCGAGTCAGTGATTCCATCCAGCCATCTCATCCTCTCTCGTCCCCTTTTCCTCCTGCCCCCAATCCCTCCCAGCATCAGAGTCTTTTCCAGTGAGTCAACCCTTCGCATGAGGTGGCCAAAGTACTGGAGTTTCAGCTTTAGCATCATTCCTTCCAAGGAACACCCAGGGCTGATCTTCTTTAGAATTGACTGGTTCCTTACTGTAAGTTTATTTAACAACTGAGATGAATAGAAATTATGACAGAGAGTGTTTCCTCTTTTCATATTTTAAAATTTTCTACTTGGTCTGATTTGTGTTTCCCATTCAGAACAACTCTATTGTGATCTCAGGCTTCCATGAGATTTTTTTACCTATTTTTTTTTACCTATGCGATTTTTACCATGAGATTTTTTTTTACCTATTTTTATTGATGTGAATGTTTTTCCATATGTCTTTTTTTTTTTTTTTTTTGCTTTTTATTTAGTTTGCAATTTGAAAGATGTTAAAGTCAGGTAAAATAAGATAAAATTAATTCATCCATTCCAGAAATATTTATGGATTTCCTACTTTGTGCCAAGGATTCTCCTGGGCACATCATTCGGGACAATAGAGAAGAACTCCTGGTTTTGTGGAACTCTGTTGGAGAGAGTTAATATCATGCACGTTATGAAGCAGTCCTTTACTTAATCCTCTTGATAATTACATACTTTAAAAACATTTAACATAAGGAACTGAGCACTAGAGCAAGCAAATGACTTGTGAACATCACATATCCAAGAAAAATCAGGGCCAAATTTATAACCTAAGTTTCCATTTTACTTTCTAGATAACGTCAGGAAATGGCATTGTTCTTGTTACAGAATGATGATGCTACATTTGAGTGGAGAAAATTTCGAAAGCAAATGGGAAAATAACAAAGCAGAGCCCCAGTCCTGCCTGTTCAAAATTTTTAGGATTTAATGGGCAATCAATGATTTCGGATAAATCCTCTTTTCTCTTCCAGTATTTAGGGCAGACATATCATCTTAGATGCTGGAATCTGTGTGAGAGTCAGAATACTTAAGGCACTTAGATAAAATATTTTAGACAGGGCTTTGTTTATAGAGATCCTGACATAAATAGATGAATATTTATAGTGCATCTTAAGTCATAAGAAAAAAAGCCCTTAGGAACAAAACATATGAGAATGAAATAAAGCAGTACATCTTCTTACCATGTAAGGTCATGTTCTAATCAGAAAACAGTTTTTCTTATAATCTATCCCTTCCTGTGCATATGGATTCAGTTGAGTCTGACTCTCTGCGACCCCACGGACTGTAGCCCATCAGGCTCCTCTGTCCATGGGATTCTCCAGGCAAGAATACTGGAGTGAGTTGCCATTTCCTACTTCAGGGGATCTTCCCAATCCAGGGATTGAATCAGTATCTCTTACATCTCCTGCATTGGAAGCATATTCTTTACCACTGTCCGACTGGGAAGCACCACAATCCATCTCTTTGGAGCTATGCAATAAATATATATTTTAGAAGAATTATATAGCTTGTTATTATACAGTTAAATTCATCTCTATTTTTCTATAATTTCCCTCTTTGGGGAGAGAATTAGATAATAGTATGTTGACTACACACTGTAATTAATATCAATAAAAATAAAAATAAGCCAAACATTCCCAAAGCACGTTTTATTTTGACCTTGATGTAGTCTCTTCTTTTTGTTTTGTTTTATATGGTTTACCTTAAATGATTTCCTTCACTCATATGGATTTAACTGTCTACTATATACTTTAGTAACTTCTGTTCTGAATTGTCTTCTGAGGTCTTTGGCCATATTTTTCAGCTACTAGCTGGATATCCCCAACTGAATGACACAGAGGCAATTGAAACACAATGGGACTGGAAGCACATTATCTTTTTCCATTCAAATTAATGTCCCTTCTTGTATTCACTTAAGCCAGTTAATGTCTCCACAATCTATACTCCATGTTCCAAGATAGGAAAATAGAAGTCATCCTTAGTTACTTATTGTTTTGAAACTCCCATTGTCAATATGTCTTGCCAATTCCATTCTCGTAACCCAGATGCACCCTCTCTAATACATCCACAATGCTTTAGTTCATGTAGTACTGGGAATTTTGAAATATTAACCTATCATAGTAATGATTTACCCACATGAGAACAACAGTGCCATTGGAAGGAGACACGCATGCAATTACTGATTCTGATAACTGACTATAAAATAATCTGAATACTTAGGTATCTGAGGATATAAGTGAAGTGACAGATAACAAAATGTTGTAGGTTCAGTGTATTACAGATCATAGAGTGATTGAGGAATGTTTTAGACTTTATTCTTTCCAATAACCACAACTCTTCCACAATTCCCATTTCCAAAAGCTAGGTGGTTACAGTTAAGGAATAAGACTGTGAAAGAGTCATCATTATTGGAAGAATAAAGTCTTAGGATATGGCCATGGGAATGTCTGGGCTTCTCAGGTGGCACTGGGTTGAGAAGATCCCATGGAGCAGGAAATGGCAACCTGCTCCACTATTCTTTCCTGGAAAATTCCATGGAGAGGGGAGCCTGGAGGGCTACATCTATAGGGATGCAAAGAGTCAGGCACAACTGAGGAACCGAACACACACACGTGGGAATGATTGAGTAAGGGGGTGGAAAGTAAGTTCACTGGAGTAGATGAAAAGGAAATGAGAGGACAGGGGACTGTTTGGACCATCTTTGCTTATATTGAAATTGCCCGTAATTAAGACAAGAGTTGTGTGTGAGAGAGTGACAGCCAGCCAAGGGTCTGTAAATGCCTGCAACAAGGATGAGGGGCAATGGGGTCTATGGTGTGAAAAGATGAGATATTCTGCAAATGGAGGCATTTGTGTTGATGGTGATCATTTCCAAGGTTTCCAGAGAATGAGTTTCAGGAGTTGAGGGCAGGTCTGACAAATCGTCAGAAAATAGGATGCAGAATGCCTTTCAGAGTCCAGGAAATGAAGAATGCTTGACTCAGGACTCTTGGCTTCTTTTCATAACTGTCATTAACATATATAAAAAGCAGGAGGATATGTATGTTTTTCTTTTTCATTCTGGTAAAAAGCATATAACATTTAAACTCAAACTTTTAAGTGTACAGTGCACTCTTGCTAAATAGATGTCCACTGTTGTACAGCAGACATCTAGAAATCGTTCATCTAGGTGCAGAACTCAGTACCCATTGCAAGGCAACTCCCAAAGCCTGCCAACCACCATTCTGCCATCTGCTTCTCTGAGTCTGACTAATTTGGATAACTTATACAGATGGAATCATTCAGTATTTCTCCTTCTGTGACTGGTTTATTTCACTTCTAATGATCTCAAGTTTCAACCATAGTGTAGCATATGACAGAGTTTCCTTTCCTTTCAATGTTGAATAATATTCCTTTGTATGCATATCTCATACTTTCTTTAACCATTCACCTGTTAGTGGACGTTTATTTGGTTTCCGCTTATTGTCTGTTGTGAATAATGCTGCAATAAGCATGAGATTGCTTGGATCTATTCTAGATCCTGATTTTATTTCCTCTAATAGATACCTAGAATTGAGATTGCAGGGTAATATAGCTGTACATATTTTTAATCTACTGACGAAACATCACACTTCTTTCTCTACTGGCCACACCAATTTACATTCCCACTGGCAATGCAGGAGAGTTTCCTTTCTCCACACCCTCCTGCGAGAACTCACTTTCATTTGTCCTTTTGATGATAGCTATTTTCATGGGAGGAGAAGGCAATGGCACCCCACTCCAGTACTCTTGCCTGGAAAATCCCATGGATGGAGGAGCCTGGTGGGCTACAGTCCATGGGGTCGCTAAGAGTCGGACACGGCTGAGCGAATTCACTTTCACTTTTCAATTTCATGCATTGGAGAAGGAAATGGCAACCCACTCCAGTGTTCTTGCCTGGAGAATCCCAGGGACGGGGGAGCCTGGTGGGCTGCCGTCTATGGGGTCACACAGAGTCGAACACAACTGAAGCGACTGAGCAGCAGCAGCAGCAGCATTCTGATGGGTGTGAGCCTCCCTGGTGGCTCAAGTTTGACCCCTATGTGAGGAAAATCCCCTGGGGAAGAGAATGGCTCCCCAATTCCAGTATTCTTGTCTGTAGAATTCCTTGGACAGAGGAGCCTGGTGTGCTGCAGTCCATGGGGTGGCAAAGAGTCAGACACAACCCAGCAAATGACACACACCCACACCAGCATTCAAAAAAAAAAAAAAAAAAACCTTGATCATTTTGAACTGTGGTGTTGCAGAAGACTCTTGAGAGTCCCTTGGACTGCAAAGGGATCAAACCAATCAATCCTAAAGGAAATCAGTCCTGAATATTCATCGGAAGGACTGAAGCTGAAACTCCAATACTTTGGCCACTTGATGGGAAGAACTGACTCATTAGAAAAGATCCTGATGCTGGGAACGATTGAAGACAGGATGGGAAAGGGATGACAGAGAATGAGATGGCTGGATGGCATCACCGACTCAATGGATATGAGTTTGAGTAAGCTCCGGGAGTTGGTAATGGACAGGTAGGCCTGCATGCTGCAGTCCATGGGGTCACAAAGAGACAGACATGACTGAGCGACTAAACAACAACAATGCCGCATCAGATGTATGATATGTAAAACTTATCTCCATTTCTTTAGGTTGCATTTTCACTTTGTTTTTAATTGAAATATAATTGGCTTACTGTATTAATAACAGAATACAGCATAGTGATTCACTATTTAAGAGATTATACTACATTTAATGTTATTACGAAAAAAAAATGGCTATATTTCCCTGTGTTTTGCAATATGTCCTCCTTGCTGATCTATTTTACACATAGTAGTTTGTATGTGTTAATCCCATACTGCTATCTTGCCCCTCCCCACTGGTAAACACTAATTTGTCCTCTATATCTGTAGGTCTGCTTTTTGTTGTTGTTGTTACATTCACACAGTTCAGTATTCAGTTCAGTCGCTCAGTCATGTCTGACTCTGTGCCACCCCATGGATTGCAGCACGCCAGGCTTCCCTGTCCATCATCAACTCCCGGAGCTTACTCAAACTCATGTCCATTGAGTCGGTGATGCCATCTAACCATCTTATCCTCTGTTGTCTCCTTATCCTCCCACCTTCAATCATCCCCAGCATCAGGGTCTTTTCAAAGGAGTCAGTTTTTCGCATCAGGTGGCCAAAGTTTTGGAGTTCCAGCTTCAGCATCAGTCCTTCCAATTAGTATTTAGGACTGATTTCCTTTAGGATGCACTGATTGGATCTCCTTGATGTCCAAGGGATGCTCAAGAGTTTTCTCGAACACCACCGTTCAAAAGCATCAATTCTTCAGCGCTCAGCTTTCTTTAGAGTCCAACTCTCACATCTATATGTGACTACTGGGAAAAACATAGCTTTAAATAGATGGATATTTGATAACTCCTTGCTACAAAAATAAGATTCCTTTCTGGCTGACTAGGAGACACTTTCAGATTTTGTTCATTTTACCTATTGTAATCGTCTTTTCAAATCAACTCCCTCATTTCTTTAGAGCATATTTATCTCTTATCCAAAAAAGCTTACAATAAAAGGCAATTTATAGCCTTCAGTCCCTGCCATGGTTAACTTTATTTGTCAATTTGGCTTAGCCATAGTTCCTGGATAGGTGGTCAAATGTGTTAAGTTCATGTAACTACCAGCACAGTCAAGATGTGGAGTTATTTTGTCACGGAAAAGGATCTTCTTTGTGCTTCTCTTTTATACTTTCACTACCCCCTTCACCCTGAAACAATGAGAGAATTTTAAGTAGAAGAGTAGAAGGACCTGAGAGCAGTCAACTGGATCAAGGATGTAGCTTATCCAACTTTGGGTGCCCTAGAAGCCTTTGACAAAGTAAGTGACATGTGAATGATTATTGTTTATTTGTTTCATTTTTAAGGTCATTATTTTTAGAGCAGTTTGATTCACAGCAAGATTGTAAGGAAGGTAAGGAAGGTATATTTCCCATATATTCCCTGTGTCCACACATGTATAGCCTTCTCCATTCTCAACATTTTCTCCAAGATGGCAGAGTAGAAGGACATGCGCTCAACCTCTCCCGAAAGAACTCCGAAATTACAAATTGCTGCTGAACGACCATCAAGAGAAGAATGTTGGATCTCACCAAAAAAGATACCCCATGTCCAAGGGCAAAGAAGCCACAGCAAGATTGTAGGATGGGCAAAATTGCACTTAGAATCAAACCCCATATCCATCAGAGACTCTCTGAGGACTGAAACAAACCTTGTGTGCACCAGGACCTAGAGCATCCACAGAGACTGAGACAGAACTGTGTTTGAATGTCTCCTGCAGAGGTACGGGTCAGCAGTGGACTTCTGCAGGGGCTGGGGCTCTGGGTGCAGTAGACCTGGGTATGGTATAAGCCCTCTTGGAGGAGGGCACCATTAACCCCACCATAGAGTTGCCAAAACTTACACAAGACTGGGGAAACAGATTCTTGGAGGGCACAAACAGAAACGTGTGTGTACCAGGACCCAGGAGAAAGGAGCAGTGACCCCAAAAGAGATTGACCCAGACTTGCTTGTGAGTGTCCAGGAGAGTCTCTGGCAGAGGCATGGTTCAGCAGTGGCCTGGTGCAGGGTTGGGGGCACTGAATGTAGCAGTGCCTGCATGGGACATTTTGAAGGAGGTCCCATTAGCTTCATTACCTCTACCATATTTGACCTCAGGTCAAATAACAGGAGAAGGAAATGAAACCCACTCCAGTGTTCTTGCCTGGAGAATCCCAGGGACAGTGGGCTGCTATCTATGGGGTCCCACAGAGTCAGACAGGACTGAAGCAACTTAGCAGTAGCAGCAAATAACAGGGAGGGAACATGCCCCGCCCTTGAATAGAAAATTGGATTTAAGATCTGCTGAGCATGGTCCCCCACCCATCAGAACAAGACCCAGTTTCCCCCTCAGTCAGTCTCTTTCATGAGGCAGCTTCCATAAGCCTCTTACCCTTCTCCATCAGAGGGTGGACAGACTGAAAGCTTCCAACACCAGTCACATCCACAACTGGGTATTGTTTTTGCGTTGGCTCCATCTCTTCATTCTTTCTGGAGTTAGCTCTCCACTCATCTCCAGTAGCACCTGACAACCTGGGGAGTTTGTTTCAGTGTCCTGTTTTTATGCCTTTTCATACTGTTCATGGGGTTCTCAAGGCAATAATACTGAAGTGGTTTGCCATTCCTTTCTCCAGTGGACCACATTCTGTCAGAGCTCTCCTACTTGATCTGCCCTTGTTGGGTGGCCCTACACTGCATGGCTCATAGTTTCATTGAGTTAGACAAGGCTCTGGTCCATGTGATCAGATTGGTTAGTTTTGTGTGCTTGTGAGTTTCATTCTCTGCCCTCTGATGGAGAGGGATAAGAGGCTTATGGAAGCTTCCTGTTGGGAGAGACTGACTGAGGGGGAACCTGGGTCTTGTTCTGATGGGTGGGGCCATGCTCAGTAAATCTTTAATCCAATTTTCTGCTGAAGGGTGGGGCTGTGTTCCCTCCCTGTTATTTGACCTGAGGCCAAACTATCCTAGAGGTAATGAAGATAATGGGACCTCCTTCAAAAGGTCCCTTGCTCGCACTGCTGCAATCAGTGCCCCCAACACTGCAGCAGGCCACCACTGACCCATGCCCCCGCTGGAAACTCCTGGAGGCTCATGGGCAAGTCTGGGTCATTTACATTCCATAGTTTGTTGTATTTTTAGATTCCACATATAAATATTACACAGTATATGTCTTTCTTTTTCTCTAATTTGACTTATTTCACTAATGAAAATTCCTGACAAGCCCATCCATGTTGTTGCATGTAGCAGATTTTCATTCTCTTTTGTGGCTTAGTAATATCCCTGTGTGTGTGTGTGTGTGTGTGTGTGTGTGTTTCTGTCTGTCTGAGGCCTGGCATGCTGCAAGCCATGGGGCAGGCATGATAGGGACACCACTGAGGAACTGAACTGAGTAGTTCTTTATCTCTCTTTCAGTTCTGAATTGAAAATCTTACTGGGGAGATAAAGCAGGTTGTAAGTATTTCTCTTTCCACAATTTAAATATCAATATATCATGCCACGCCATTCTGGCCTGCAAAGTTCTTATACAAAATTCAGCAAATGACCTTACAGGAGTTCCCTTTTATATGATTCTGTGTTGTCTCCTGTTGCCTTTCGAATACTCTCTTTACGTCTTACTTCTGCCATTTTAATTATACTATATGTTAGTGTGGGTTTATTTTGGTTCACCTTGTTGCATACTCTGTGTACTTTCTGTCCTTGGTTGTTCCCTTCTTCTGGTTTGGAAAGTTTTCAGTCATAATTTCATCAAACATATTTTACCATCTTCTCTCTCTTTTGTCCTTCTGAGATGCCTATAATATGAATGCTGATATGCTTAATGTTATCCATAGGTCTGTTAAAATGTTCTCTTTTTTTGTTGGATTTTCTTTTAGCTACTCTGATTGGTGATTTCCATTATTATTCATTCTTATGTATTATCTGGTCTGCTGTTTACATTTTGTGTTTCTAATATCAGTTACTGTATTCTTCAGTTCTGTGTTTTTTTGTGGTTTTTTTTTTTTTTTTTTCCTATTTTCAAGGTCCTTGTTAGAATTTTCATGGTGTTTTTTTCTTGTTTTTTTTTTTTTTTTTTCCCAGTTCAGTTAGCATTATTATTACTAATTCTTCTGAGTCTTTGACTAGTAATTTATATACCTCTGTTTTTTGGTTGTTTTGTCAGAGGTAGTCTCGCAGTCTTTCAGTGGAGACCAGTCTTACTGTCTTCGCATTTTTCTCAGTACAGCTCAGCTGCTCAGCCATGTCCTATGCATTGCAACCCCATGACTGCAGCATGCCAGGCCTCGCAGTCCATCACCAACTCCCAGAGTTTACTCAGATTTGTGTCCACTGAGTCTGTGATGACACCCAACCATCTTATTCTGTCGTACCAGTCTCCTCCTGCCTTCAATCCTTCCCAGCATCAGGGTGTTTTCAAATGAGTCCGTTCTTCGCATCAGGTGGCCAAAGTATTAGAGTTTCAACTTCAGCATCAGTCTGTCCCATTTTTTTTCCTGCCTCTCTGAATTTAAGTGCATCAATTATCTATTATGGTATTGATGGGATGTTCTTGTGGGGAAGCATGACTGTACAGTCTGTGTGGTACCCAGAGTGGGGCTGGATTTGATGGATCACAAGTCACATCTTTCCTCAGGTTGTGCCATCAGCTATTGCCTTGGGAGGAGATCTGTGGTGCCAGGGCTAAAGGACCATGTGAGGCACAGACTTCCTCTATTCTCAGTGGCCTTCTCAGCCATATTGGGGGCAGGGTCGTGTCCCAAGTCTCTGCAGCAGAGGTTCTGATTGTCAGGCCAGACCTGCCTGTGTTCCCTCTAAGTGTGTGCCCTCCCTTCTCCCAGCAGTGCAATCCTTGCCACAGAGGGACAAGAAGGGCCTGTGCATGTTGGGAAAAGGAGCCAATCTACAGGCTGGCTGCTGACAGAGGTCCATGCTACCTGCAATATACCACCTGTGCCAGCACCAGCAGTAGCTTCTCCCACCCTGCTTAAACATAGCTTCTGGTCTGAGACCTCTTGGTCCCTCACAACTGATCAGTTCCCACTGCCTCTGTTGCCCTTCCATGTTGAAGAGGGTTTCTATTGGGCAGGTGAGGCCCTCATGGGCTCTGGGCACATACTGGGTCATCTGCTGCAGCAGTCTGGCCTCCATCAGAGATCAGGACATCTCCCGATGGGCTGCCTGTGTAAGTGCCCTCCAATGCATGGCCCCAGCTGTTCCACTCAGATGCCGCCCTGGGCCAGATGCACCTCCGCTTCCCACATCCCAGTTCTCTGCCTCATCATGGCAGCCCCTGCTCCAGTGCAGAGCAGCCACGCAAAGTAAGCAGGGCATGTGTAGGGGTGGGTAGTTGTGGGGAAAATGGGAAGCCACAAGTGTGGTCTCAATCAGTCCTCTTCACCCTGACTTGGGAGCAAGCCCTGAGCACATGCTCCTGGAGAGGGAAGTCCAGGCTTTCCCACAGTCCTCCTGTTAGTCCACATGGCCCTGTAACCAGCTAAGGGCGCTTGTCTTTCCTGTGTCAGACCACAGGACTGGCGTTTCCAATATATGGCTCAAATCACTCACACCCACGGCAGATGGGTGTAATCTCCCTTATATTCTGAGTCCTCTCCCATGGGCACAGGTCAGGACTTGAATGCTCTTTTTCCCTTCTTACCCTATTCCCTGTGGATCTTTATTATAGCCTACGTTTAGGAATCTTTCTCCATTTTCCAATTAGTTTTTGGAGTTAATTGTTCCACATGTTGATGTATTCTTTTTTTTTTTTTTTAGTATAGTTGATTTCCCATGTTGTGTTAGTTTCAGGTGAACAGCAAAGCGTTTCAGCTTTACATATACCTGTATTTGGGCTTACCACTTGGCTCAGTTAGTAAAGAATATGCCTGCAATGCAGGAGATGCAGGTTCGATCCCTGAGTCAGGAAGAATCCCCTCAGGTGGCCATGACAACCATCTCCAGTATTCCTGCCAGGAGAATCCCATGGAGAGTGGAGCTTAGCAGGCTGCAGTCCATAGTGTCGCAAAGAATCAAACGTGAGTGACATGACTGAGCACGGGCATGCACGCATACATATACCTATTCCTTTACAAATTCTTTACCCATTTATGTCATTATAGAATGTTGAGCAAAACCCTGTGGTTTTGTAGTAGGTCCTTGTTGGTTATCTATTTTAAATATAGTAGTGTGTATATGTTAATCCTCAACTCCTGATTTATCCCTCCTCCCTCCCAACTTCCCCTTTGGTAACCGTCAGTTTGGCTTCTATGTAGATGTGTTTTTGATGTGTTCTTTGGGGGAGGCAGCTTTTTCCAGGAGTCATGTATGGATGTGAGAGTTGGACTATAAAGAAAGCTGAGCACCAATGAATTGATGTTTTTGAACTGTGGTGTTGGAGAAGACTCTTAAGAGTCCCTTGGACAGCAAGGGGATCCAACCAGTCCATCCTAAAGGAAATCAGTCCTGAATATTCATTGGAAGGACTGATGCTGAAGCTGAAACTCTGATACTTTGGCCACCTGGTAGGAAGAACTAACTTATTTGAAATGACCCTGATGAACAGGAGACGACAGAGAATGAGACGGTTGGGTGACATCACAGACTCAATGGACATTACTTTGAGTAAACTCCAGGAGTTGTTGATGGACAGGGAAGCCTGGCATGCTGCAGTCCACGGGGTCGCAGTCAGGCATGACTGACCGATAGAATTAAACTGAGTCTTGCTTTTTCTATTTTCCCTTTTGTTGCCTGTGTTTTGGTGTCACATACAGTAAATCATTTCTAAGATGGATGCTATATAACTTCTCCAGTATGTTTTCTTCTAGTACATTTATCGTTTCAGATCTTACATTTAAATCTTTAATAAACTTTGGGTTTAGTTTTGTGCATGGTATAAAGTAGGGGTCCAATTTCATTCTTTTGCATTCAGATGTCTAGTTTGCCCACTGTGATTAATTGAAGAAATGGCAAGGTGACACTTAATCATGCATCTCAAGGCAGAAATGTGTGATAAGCCTGTAGGAAAGGTAATGGGGTGAGGGACCTGCCAGGACCATGTAGAGTTTGGGGACTCCCACTTGATTCCTACTGATATGTGGATGTGGTCCTGTGTAGATGTGTTCTCACTCTTAGAATATAAACCTCTGCCAAACAAGAGCAGCCTCTGGGCCAGCAGTATTGTGCTCTTATCATGAGTCCTTGGGCACTCTTTTGGCTTTTGCCTTCAGTGTCATTCAAATGGGTGGCCTTAATACAAGGACATGGTGCTCCTCTTGACCACTGATAAAAGAAGCTTCTCATTTAAATTCCTTTGACTTCTGACCCACTTGCTAGTTTATGGTTTTTACTACATTTTCAAACAAATTCTTAGACATACTTGGCAGTGAGAGTGATTCTGTCCCTTACAGTCTTAGATAATTCAACTTCTGATAATACTTTATATCACCACACTGTTGATTTCTAATCTGTTTACCTCTCTCGCATGTGTTTCTGATAAGATACTTACTCAAAAAACTATCATAACAGCTGCATGTAATAAACAGTAAGTGAATAGAAAACATGAAAAAATTAATACTCAAGAGAATGATTGAGGAAATTTCTTTGGGAGGTGACCGTTAGGCTGGCCTCAGATGGTTGCTAGTTTCTGAGTCACAGAAGATAGAATGGATACAGGCAAAGAGGAAAGCAGAAGGGAAATCATTGTATTAGTCAATAGAGGTTGTTATGGACACAGCTAGAGAGGTCAGTTGGAATCTATTCATAGGGAACCTGTAAAAGTGGAAGTCTAAAGAGTTTGTACTACTCTTTGTAAGTGCTAATGAGCAAAAACTGCCACTGCAAAACCCAAAACAGCATTTGAAATAGGACTTGACATGTCTGAATCATAATATACCATCCTTTTCCAGGAGAGCTACAGGTGACCGATATTGATGTTTTGTGTTATCCTACTTGGATATATCCTTTCTCAACTCATGACTTATTATTTATGTTTTTCTCTTTTAACCCTAGGTGTCCTTGGATCCCTTTTAAACTTTATGCACCCTTACCTCTTTCTGGAAAGTGACAGTGTATCAGTTTATTTTTAAATATATACCAGGGCTACTTTGGGGAAACAAGGCCCTCTAACATCAGCTTTGGGTCCACCTCAGGGCTTCCCTGATAGCTCAGTTGGGAAAGAATCCATTTGCAATTCTGGAGATCCCAGTTCAATTCCTGTGTTGGGAAGTTCCGCTGGAGAAGTGATAGGCTTCCCATTCCAGTATTCTTTGGCTTCCCTTGTTGCTCAGCTGTTAAAGAATCCAACTGCAATTTGAGAGACCTGAGTTCGATCTCTGGGTTTGGAAAATCCCATGGAGAAGGGAAAAGCTAACAACTCCAGGTTCTCGCCTGGAGAATTCCATGGACTGTATAGTCCCTGGGCTTGCCAAGAGTCTGACAGGACTGAGTGACTTTCATTTCCAACTCTTCAGGCCTAACAATCTGTTACCTTCCCCCATAACAGCAAGCATTTCAGTAAGTCCAATAGCAGGGTGTTAAAGTGTGATAGTGTTAAATGGTGATTATATACGCAGATCTGAAATCACAGTACTGACCTATATGTAGATATATGGTTTCTCTGTTCATATCATCCTGGTAGCTGCTATAGGTAATTAATTTTCTGCAGGCAAGGCATGAAAGTGCTTCCACCTCCTTTGAAAGGACAGCACACCCAGGGTGGCTTTCATTCTTATTGATTTTAAATCACATTCAGTGACTGACTTTGGATCATCAACTGGGTCTCCCAGGAGTTAAAGTGCCAGAAAGATTTAATTAGGGAGCTGCAGTACAGATAAAAAATACCGTTATCATTGACTTAAAGTCTGAACCCAACTCTTTTGATGCTGATGGTGAAACTCTGTAATTTAGTTTTTTTTTCTAAAAACTTTTCTGAAGTTACACAGGATTCCTCTGGTCAGAGACTCTGCCTTATATATTTCCACATTTGATTGACTACTCCTGGAACCTTTTTAAACATTTCAAAATGAAAGTTAACACCAAATTAAATATTCCATACTCTTACTTTTAAACCATGATAAACTTGTAGAACATGGATTAACAAAAGACTTTATTGTGGAAGAATGTTTTACCACTGTTGTTATTTAGAAATTATAGGGTATGGTGATAAATAAAAGACCAGCTTTTACTCAGTGTTATATTAATACTTGTATCAAAAGTTCCTGTACAAACTTCCGTGGCTGTCCAGTGGTTAGGACTCCGTGTTTTCGCTAGAAGCGGAACGGGTTCAGTCCCTGGTCAGGGAACTACGATCCCGCAACCTGCATAGTGCCCCCCCCCAAAAAAAAAAATTATCTCTGTGTGGTGATCCTTTCTGTCATCTGCACTGGGATTGGGCCACACTCACTGCCCTGCCTTTGGGAACATACTTCTCCCACCAATTTCTTAGCATAACAGTGGCCTAATTGAATTTGTTTTGTTTCATCCAAACATCATTTTAGTCCTTGGGAGTGCTAGTTGTGGGTTTTAGTTGTATCAGCATTTTGTGTCTCCTGAGCATCTTTAGTTGACAGCATAGGCGAGTGATGCAACAAACCCCATTATGAGGTAGGGTGCCAGGAGGTGATTTCTGCCCCTTCTGGGGCAGAGTTTCACATTCACATTCAGAGTTTCACATTCAGGGAGAGCTTCACATTCACCATCCCCATGTGAAACCCTCTTCGCATCTGGGTTCTGGCAATCTAGACCCTATTGTCATTCCACACCCCA
Organism: Bos indicus; assembly: GCF_029378745.1. Classification (NCBI taxonomy): domain Eukaryota; kingdom Metazoa; phylum Chordata; class Mammalia; order Artiodactyla; family Bovidae; genus Bos; species Bos indicus. Next base: position 145,046 of record NW_027223736.1, on the reverse strand, counting down.
AACAAAGGCAGTAATACCACACCACTACTCCTTGCCCCTGAGATCAATTGTTAAGCAGGGTTATCCATCTTCAGTGCAGACTCCTGACTCAGTCCAGACCTCTACTTTCTGGCTAACTGGGAACCTGAGGGTCTGTTCCCCAACTTCTCGGGACCCCATATCCATCCCTTTTCAGGTGCCCACCTCTTCTCTTCTTTCCCTCCCTTCCATCAGAAAATTTACGCACACACAAATATCATCTTTTCACTGTTTGATCTTTAATTGCAGCCATCAGTTTCCTATGTTAGTGTGAGAGTCAGTCTTTTCCTGGTTGGCCATTTCTAAGAAAGCAGACCTCTGGAGACACAATTCTAAACTGTCTGACCTTTTGTATTCAGTTACCAGCTGCCCAGGTTGTACTTCTCCAGGGTCTCTCATTCTGGGGCGTCTGAGCTTATCTTCTCTTTTGATTCTGCCTCCTCCTATGACTCTGTCTCATATTTCAGTACTTTTTTTGCTTTGATTCAGTTTCTTACATGCACAGGAACAGGGAAAACACTTTGGATTTCTTGTTTTCTTCACCTTCTTCAATTGAGTGGCATATGATCAGATTTTCTTCTTCAGGGTTCCTTGTAGAGGTCTTCTGAACCTCATGGTCATCTTTCGTGCCTGTAAAGGCAAGGGAAGGTTACTAGTTTTGAGGAAAGATCATAAAAACTGAATTGGAAGGGTGACTTCATGAAAAACGGATGTGGGTTGATGAGGGCTTTTGTGCCAGGCAAGGGCAGTGTAGAGGACTTGGGCAGCAAAGTCAATGAATAACATGCGGAGCGTAGATGGAGTTGTCTTACCTTCACACTGCCTCTGTATCTCCGTTGACAAAGGGTCTTCTTTCTTCCTTTCATCCTTGAGGCAAACTGCATTGCAACTCTTCTTGGCTGCCATGGCTTCCCGGTTACCTTAGTCATGATGATACCATGAAGTGGCCTAACCCCAAATCTCTGCCTCTGACCTCCTTTTGTATACCTTCTCAGGACAATGAGGAGACACACCCTTCAATCTGATTGATCAGCTAGTCATTCCCCTAACCAATGGTGGCTTGGGGGAATTAGACATCACAATGTACCACTTTGCCCATCAACATGGGATAGTGGATGCTAAGGAAGGACATGATATAACTTTCCCAATCCTGACACCTCTGTGTGTCTGATTCTGGGGAGTGGTGATTCAGGGGCATGGTGCTTCTTCTCATGACCTTCAGGCTTTCCTTTAGTTCCCTTTATTCTCTGACTTATATGTCTGGCTTCAACACTCCTGACTCTTCCATCCCTCTATGAACCTCTGAAAAACACTTTCCATCCCACTTCAGAAATTCAGAGTCCTCTAGTAACTTCAACTCTAGACCACCCTCTTCTTGTTTGGTATCCTTGAGGGACTTAAGGAACTTGAGAGCAAGAGCTTAAGGTGAAAAGGGTAATTAAGAACAGGTTGGATGCTTTTCTACTCCAATGAGCTTTAGAGACCCCCACACTTGGTGAATCCTCAGTCTGTCGCCCCAAGGTCAATACACAGTCTCCATAAGATTATACATCAGAACAAAGGAAGTGTTAAATGTCTCCTCCACTAGTATTGTTGAGGACACTTCAACTCTCATATTGGTTAAGGAAACTCAACTTGCCCCATCTACCAGAAATACATTCCTGAATTAAAAAAAAAAAAAAAGTAAGGTCCTCAAAGGCAAGAGTCAGACCATCACCACACAACTGACTCTTGACTGAATCACTTCCCCAGTGGTCCCTCATTGACAATTACCAGTAGGCAGGGCCCACTGTGGTGCTGACCAATAGCTGAACAAGACAAGTACCAGTAGGTAGCTCACTGATAGTTGGTTGCTTGTGGGTGGGGCCCAGTGAGGCACTGACCAATGGCTGAGCAAGACCCGTTGCCTAGTAACAGGATGCAGAGTAATAAGGCACAGTGATGGGTACCTGCTAAGGGCTGTGCTCATGCTTTTCTGTTATATAAGGACACTTTGGGTCTGGCATGCTGGAATCTTTTTGATTGACTCCTTTCCAACCTCAGATTTTGATTTCACATGCTAATTTAACTTTTGCACATCATTCTTTTCATTGTATTCCCAGGCCTACCTGTCACCAGTGCTTATGTCTATGCCCCTCCAACAACTGTCACTTGACCACATTCTCAGCATATAGTATAGCTAATAGTTCAAAGCCAACAAGATTGTGAAGGCCAGACCACCTTTAAAACTATTTTGACCAACCTTAACCTCACAGTGATTTTTATTCTATTCACAGTTGAACAGAGCAGGATGAGCACAGTCCTTAGAAGATAGCCTTTAATGTGCTTCCTTTCAATCCACCCTGTTCCTAGGCAACAGGTGTTGCTCAGCCTTGCTTGGTGCCTCAGAGGGCCCCATTCACAAGCAGCCAATTGTCAATGAGTGACCGTTAGTTGCCCTGCTCAGCTATTGGTCAGCAACACATTTTGCTCTACCCATAAATTACTGTCAATGAGGGACCAGTGGGGAAGTGATTGAGTCAAGGGTGGTGTGGTGGTCATCAGGTGGAAAGTAAGATAAGAGGCAGACTCAGGCCTTCTTCTAGAGGCCTTGAAGCTCATCCAGCTTTGGGCCAGCAGGTGTTCTCGAGTGCCCAGGGAACAGACTGGGCACTGTATCCTGTAGTGCTCCAGAGCCCTCACTAAGGCCCTCCACTAGCCTTGGCCCAGGCCTTGAGGAGTGATGACGCTCTCCCCCATCCCTGTCTCTGCAACCTGCTAGCAGTGGACGTCTTTCTGGGTCTCAGTTTGTGAGAACTAATCTCCCTATTTGGACAGCCTGAGGAGACTGAGGACCTATTGGGTTGGGTGCCTGGCTCTGTCAGGAATGAGACCTGGAGAGAATGTGGGAACTTGGCCCTGAAGGAGCTGCTGACTGAGATCTGCTTCCCCTTAACCAGGACTGGGACATTTCAGGGTGAAAATTATGCCTTGAAACTTTGCCCTTTCTTGTTAGCACAGAGAATAACATTCATCTGATAGAGATTTACAGGAACTTCATTACCTGACCATGACCTCACCTTAAGAACAAAGGGTCTGACACCAAGAAGTCTTCAACAACTAGCCTCAACTCTCTCTAACATTTGTTATTGAATGGATTTACTGAAAACTTACAATAACTTTGGGTACCTAGGGCATAAGCCACCCATCTCCTTGTATGAATTTGTAATAAACCTTTCTCTGTTCCAAACTCTAAGGTTTAGTTTTGAAGGGCCTCATTTTGCATCAGGCACATGGACTTGCCATTTCAGTAACAACAATACAGTCTAAGGACAGACTGTACCTCTTTTAAACAACAGCGAGACTGGTCAAGTGCTCACAATGATCCATAACATACCCACTGACTTGGCTTGGCTAAACTTTAGCCAAGCTTCTCTCCTCTGAACTTTAGCTTTCCCCTAAGCTTGAGCAAGCACTAAGAGCCAGGCTTTTCTGTCTCCCTTAATAGCTCATTTTGGGAATCAACTGACTACAGAGAGAAACACTTCCTGTTAAATTGCTCTGTCATGCTGTCTGCTCATCCATAACCACCACTTGCCCCATCATACACACACACACACACAGAGTTGCTGCTTGCCCTGCTTATCCTTCCATGTTAAAGAAACATCCTTTTCTGTTTTATTTTGAGACATGTGAAGAACTTGTAGTCAAAGCATTCTCCCTATCACAAACAGTTCAATTCAGTCGCTCAGTGTTGTCTGACTCTCTGTGTAACATGGACTGCAGCACACCAGGCTTCCCTGTCCATCACCAACTCCTGCAGCTTGCTCAAACTCAAGTCCTTTGAATCAGAGATGCCATCCAAGCATCTCAACCTCCGTCGTCCTCTTCTCTGATCTTTAATCTTTCCCAGCATCAGGATCTTTTCCAATGAGTCACTTTTCACATTAGGTGGCCAAATTACTGGAAGTTCAGCTTCAGCATCTGTCCTTGCAATGAATATTCAGGACTGATTTCCTTTAGGATGGACTGGTTTGATCTCCTTGCAGTCCAAGGGACTCCCTAGAGTCTTCTCCAACAGCACAGTTCAAAAGTATCAATTGGGCTTTCTTTATTGTCCAACTGTCACATCAGTACATGACTACTAAAAGAGCCTTAGCTTTGACCTACAGACCTTGGTCAGTAATGTAATGTCTGTGCTTTTTAATATGCTGTCTTGGTTGGTCATAGCTTTTCTTCCAAGGAGCAAGCATCTTTTAATTTCAAGGCTGCTCTCACCATCTTCAGTGATTTTGGAGCCCAAGAAAATAAAGTCTGCCACTTTCCCCATTGTTCCCCATCTATTTGCCATGCAGTGATGGACTGGATGCCATGGTCTTCTTTTTTTTGAATGTTGACTTAAGCTAGATTTTTCACTCTCTTCTTTCACCCTCATCAAGAGGCTCTTTAGTTCCTCTTTGATTTATACCTTAAGAATGGGGTCATCTGCATATTGAGTTTATTGATATTTCTCCAGGCAACCTTCATTCCATCTTGGGCTTCATCCAGTCCAACATTTTGCAGGATATACTCTGCATGTAAATTAAATAAACAGGGTGACAATATACACTCTTGACGTACTCCTTTCCCAATTTGGATCCCGTCTGTTGTTCCATGTCTGGTTCTAACTGTTGCTTCTTGCCCTGCATACAGGTAAGATGGTCTTGTATTGCCATCTCTTTAAGAATTCTCCACAATTTCTTGTGACCCATACAGTCAGATGGTTTAGCATAGTCAGTGAAAGAGATATTTTTCTGCAATTCTCTTGCTTTTTTCTATGGTCCAAAGGATGTTGGCAATTTGATCTCTCTTTCCTCTGCCTTTTGTCAATCCATCTTGAACATCTGAAAGTTCTTGGTTCAAGTATTGTTAAAGCCTGTCTTGGATAATTTGCACCATTACTTTGGTAGTATGAGGGATTACCCTATCACTGTAGTAATTTCAAATCAATTTCTCTTATATTAGTCTGGATTTATTTTTATTAATTTGTAAAAATGGACATAAATTCTTTGGTGTAATGTTTATTTCCAACTTAACAGGTATTAATTAACACCCTGCAATGTTGCAGGCACTGTTGTGGGTACAAGGGGCACATTGCTAACTAGTGTCCATGACCCTGCTCTCATGGGGCTTACCTTCTAGTCAGGGAAGATGGGAGGTTAACATTAATGACAAAATAGTTTTATTACAAAGTATAGACAGAACCTTTTGGGTTATGAGAAATGAGTTTTTCCTCCTAATCGTTAGTGAGGGAAGGCCTTTTTAATCCAGGACATTTGAGCAAAAACTTAGTTAAAGACATGAGGGACTGACCTTGTGGTTATCTCGGGGAAATAATTCTGGGGAGAAGCAATAGCCAGGGCAAAAGTCCCCGATTGGTATTGTCTGTGTCCTTCCAATAGAACAAGAAGGCTTGTGCAAGTGGGACCATATGAGTGAGGACGAGACTAGGAAGTGATGAGCTGCTGTTGAGAGAGAACAGGGCAGGAAAAGGAGGAAAGTAATATTAAACATATCATTTCATTTATGTAATGAATTGGTTCACAGTACACAAACCACACTGGGGTCTAGTGGTAAAGAGGAGAGGCATTTGTCACAGTCTGATGGCAACGAGGTGGGGGAAGGGTACTTTTAAGTAAAGACATCCGAGATGAAGCCTGAACCACCTAAGGTAGATAGATCACCAAGTGACAAGGTGTGAAAGTGCTCCCCAGACAGTGGGGGAGAAAATGCAAAGGCACTGAGACCCAAGAAAGCTGGTTATACACGCATTGAATATGACTGGAATAAGGTATGAAGGGGAAATTGTGAAGAAACATGGCCTTGGAGGTAGAGAGAAGAACTTGAAGGGACAGCTGGGCATATGTTAATTTAATGTCTGGGTTACTCGGCTTTGAAGGAGCATTATTAATGTTTTCTAACTGTAAATATATACTCGAGGGAAAGCAATATGGAAATCTAAAAGGAAATATATAGAAATGAAATTAGAGAACACCAATAAGTGTGTCAATAGAAATATATACTGTTAATATTTTGTCTTTGTTGTTCTCTCTATTTATAACACATATATTATATATGTTGTATAATGCTAAATATATATGTAATACACTTATATTAAGACTTCCCTGGTGGCTCAGATGGTAAAGTGTCTGTCTACAATGTGGGAGACCCGGGTTCAATCCCTGGTTCAGGGAGATCCCCTGGAGAAGGAAATGGCAATGCACTCCAGTACTGTTGCCTGGAAAATCCCATGGACAGAGGAGCCTGGTAGGCTACAGTCCATGGGATCACAAAGAGTCGGACACGACTGAGTGACTTCACTTTCACTTTCACACTTATATTTGGATGAGCATATATACATCAGTGATACTTTTTAATATATACAAATTGAATCAAACTATATGCTATATTGTAGCCATCCTTTTCTATACAATATGCTGGGAGAATTTTTCTATCTCAACGATCATGTATCTGCCATTATTTCTAAGGATTACTATAGTGTTCAAATGCTGGCTTATCCCATCCTAGTGCTAAGAAGACAGGAACCATGTTTGTCTTGTTCACTGGTTGCTTACATATCTTTTCTATTGTAAATATGGCTGTAATATGCATTGAGGTTCATGTATCTTTTCAAAGTAGTGTTCATTTTCTTCTAGGAGTAGGATTGCTGGGTCACATGGTAGTTCTATTTTTAGTTTTTTGAGAAACTTACATGATATTTTCCTTAGTGACTGTACAAATTTACTTTCCCACCAATTAAAGTACAAGTGCTTCCTTTTCTCCACACCCTTGCCAACATTTGTATTTTCAGATATTTTGATTTGATGATAGCCATTCTGATGGGTGTGAGGTGATATCTTCTTGTGATTTTGATTTCCATTTCTTTGATGTTTAGTGATGTTCAGCAATTTTCATTTGCCTATTAGTCATCTACATATCATCTTTGGAGAAATTCAGATCTTACCATTGTTTAGTTTTTTTTTTTTTTTCTTTCTTAAATACTGAGTTGTATAATCTGTTTATAGATTTTGTATGTGAACCCCTTATTGTCGTGTCATTTGTAAATATTTACTCCCATTCAGTAGATTGTCTTTTCATTTTGTCAATGTTTTTGCTTGCTGTGGAAAAGCTTTTAAGTTTAATTAGATCTCATTTTTTAATATTGTTTCCTTTGCCTTAGGAGACAGATGAAAAAAATATTGCTGTGATTTATGTCAGAGTGTTCTCCCTACATTTTTCTTTTAGGAGTTTTGTAGCTTCCAGTCTTTCATTTAGGGCTTGAATTCGTTTTGAGTTCATTTATTAATTTTAATAGTATTTTGGTGGTGCTTTATAGTTTTCAGCATATAGTATCATGTCAACTGCGAGTAGTGACAGTTTTACTTCTTCCTACCAATTTGGAGGACTTTTATTTCTTTTCCTTGAATGATTACTGTGGCTAGAACACCCAGAATTTTAGAAGTGGCAAGAGTGGGCATCCTTGCCTTGTTCCTGATTTTAGAGGAAAAGCTTTCAGCTTATTGCCACTGAATATGATATTAATTGTGTTTGTTATAAGTGACTTTTATTATGTTCAAATATATTCCCTCCATATCAAGTATGATGATAGTTTTTGTAATGAATGAATACTGAGTTTTGCCAAATAGTTTTACAGCATCTATTTAGATAATCATGTAATTTTTGTCCTTCTAGTTCCTAATGTGATGTATCACATTGATTGATTTGCATATATTGAACCATCTTTGTACCCCTGGAATAACTCCAACTTGATCATGGTGTGTGATGGTTTCAATGTGTTGTTGAATTTGGTTCTCTAATATTTTGTTGAAAATTTTATCATCTGTATTCAGCAGAAATACTAGCATTTAATTTTCTTTTTTGATGGTGTCTTTGTCTGGTTTTGCTGTCAGGATAATGGTGGCTTTGTAGGATGAATTTGGAGGTACTCCATCTTCTCAGATTTTTGGAATAGTTGGAGAGGTTTGGATATAACCTATTCTTTATAGGCTTGGAAATTTCTGCTGTGAAGCTGTGTGGTCCTGAATTTTATTTTGCTAAGAGATTTTTAAATATAAGTTCAAATTCACTAGTAGTGGTTCATCTGTTCAAATTATACACTTTCTCCTGATTCAGTTTTGGAATACTGTGTGTTTCTAGAGATTTGTCCACTTCTTCTTGGTTGTCCATATTGTTGGAAAAAAGATACTATAAATATTTATAGCATTCTTTTATGCTTTTTTTTTTCATATTGCTGTGATATTGTTAGTAATCTATCCCTTGCATTTATTACTTTGTTTAGTTCATCCATCTCTCTTTTATTTTAGACTACCCTGGATAGTTCAGTTCAGTTCAGTGACTCAATCGTGTCTGACTCTTTGCAACCCCATGAATTGCAGCATGCCAGGCCTCCCTCTCCATCACCAACTCCCGGAGTTCACTCAGACTCATGTCCATCGAGTTGGTGATGCCATCCAGCCATCTCATCTTCTGTCGTCCCCTTCTCCTCTTGCCCCCAATCCTTCCCAGCATCAGGGTCTTTTCCAATGAGTCAACTCTTCGCATGAGGTGGCCAAAGTACTGGAGTTTCAGCTTTAGCATCATTCCTTCTAAAGAACACCCAGGGCTGATCTCCTTCAGAATGGACTGGTTGGATCTCCGTGCAGTCCAAAGGACTCTCAAGAGTCTTCTCCAACACCACAGTTCAAGAGCATCAATTGTTTGGTGCTCAGCTTTCTTCACAGTCCAACTCTCATATCCATACATGAGCACTGGAAAAACCATAGCCTTGACTAGATGGACCTTTGTTGGCAAAGTAATGTCTCTGCTTTTGAATATGCTATCTAGGTTGGTCATAACTTTCCTTCCAAGGAGTAAGCGTCTTTTAATTTCATGGCTGCAATCACCATCTGCAGTGATTTTGGAGCCCCCAGAAATAAAGTCTGACACTGTTTTCAGTGTTTCCCCATCTATTTCCCATGAGGTGATGGGATCAGAGGCCATAATCATAGTTTTCTGAATGTTGATCTTCAAGCCAACTTTTTCACTCTCTTCTTTCAATTTCATCAAGAGGCTTTCTAGTTCCTCTTCACTTTTGCCATAAGCATGGTGTCATCTGCATATCTGAGGTTATTGATATTTCTCCCAGCAATCTTGATTGCAGCTTGTGCTTCTTCCAGCCCAGCATTGCTCATGATGTGTTCTGATTAAAAGTTAAATAAGCAGAGTGACAATATACAGCCTTGATGTACTCCTTTTCCTATTTGGAACCAGTCTGTTTTTCCATGTCCAGTTCTAACTGTTGCTTCCTGACCTGCATATAGGTTTCTCAAGAGGCAGGTCAGGTGGCCTGGTATGCCAATCTCTTAAAGAATTTTCCACAGTTTATTGTGATCCACACAGTCAAAGGCTTTGGAACAGTCAGTAAACAGAAATAGATGTTTTTCTGGAACTCTTTTGCTTTTTCCATTATCCAGAGGATGTTGGAAATTTGATCTCTGGTTCCTCTGCCTTTTCTAAAGCCAGCTTGAACATCTGGAAGTTCACAGTTCGAGTATTGCTGAAGCCTGGCTTGGAGAATTTTGAGCATTACTTTGCTAGCGTGTGAGATAAGTGCAATTGTGCGGTAGTTTGAGCATTCTTTGGCGTTGCCTTTATGTGGGATTTGAATGAAAATTGACCTTTTCCAGTCCTGTGGCCCCTGCTGAGTTTTCCAAATGTGCTGGCATATTGAGTGCAGCACTTTCACTGCATCATCTTTCAGGATTTGAAATAGCTCAACTGGAATTCCATCACCTCCGCTAGCTTTGTTCGTAGTGATACTTTCTAAGGCCCACTTGACTTCACATTCCAGGATGTCTGGCTCTAGGTGAGTGATCACACCATTGGGATTATCTGTGTTGTCAAGATCTTTTTTGTACACTTCTGTGTTTTCTTGCCACCTCTTCTTAATACCTACTGCTTCTCTTAGATCCATACAATTTCTGTCCTTTATCGAGCCCATCTTTTCATGAAATGTTCCCTTAGTATCTCTAATTTTCTTGAAGAGATCTCTAGTCTTTCCCATCCTATTGTTTTCCTCTGTTTCTTTGAACTGATCACTGAGGAAGGTTTTCTTATCTCTCATTGCTATTCTTTGGAACTCTGCATTGAGATGCTCAAACTCATGTCCTTCAAGTCGGTGATTCCATCCAACAATCTCATCTCTGTTGTTCCCTTCTCCTCAGGCTTCAACCTTTCCCAGCATCAGGGACTTTTTCCAATAAGCCAATTCTTCGCGTCTAGTAGCCAAAGTATTAAGCTTCAGCCTCAGCATCAGTCCTTCCAGTGACTATTCAGGACTGATTTCCTTTAGGATTGATTAGTTTGATCTCCTGGCAATCCAAGGGACTCTCAAGAGTCTTCTCCAACACTACAGTTCAAAAGCATCAGTTCTTTGGCACTCAGCTTTCTTTATAGTCCAACTCTCACATCCATAGAGGACTATGGGAAAAACCTTAGCTTTGACTAGATGGGCCTTTGTTGGCAAAGTAATGTCTGCTTTTTAATATGCTGTCTGCTGCTGCTATTACTGCTAAGTTGCTTCAGTCGTATCCGACTCTGTGCAACCCCATAGACGGCAGCCCACTGGGCTCCCCAGTCCCTGGGATTCTCCAGGCAAGAACACTGGAGTGGGTTGCCATTTCCTTCTCCAATGCATGAAAGTGAAAAGTGAAAGTGAAGTCACTCAGTCATGTCCAACTCTTCGCGACCCCATGGACTGCAGCCTACCAGGCTCCTCCATCCATGGGATTCTCCAGGCAAGAATACTGGAGTGGGGTGCCACTGCCTTCTCCAATATGCTGTCTAGGGTGGTCGTAGCTTTTCTTCCCAGGAGCAAGCATCTTTTAATTCATAGCTGCAGTCAACATCTTGAGTGATTTTGGAGCCCAAGAAAATAAAGTCTGTCACTGTTTCCACTGTTTCCACGTCTATTTGTCATGAAGTGATGGGACCAGATATCATGATCTTAATTTTCTGAATGTTGAGTTTTAAGCCAACTTTTTCACTCTCCTCTTTCACTTTCATCAAGAGGCTCTGTAGTTCTCCTTCCTTTTCTGCCATAACAGTGGTGTCATTTGAGGTTATTGATATTTCTCCTGACAATCTTGATTATAGCTTGTGCTTCATCCAGCCTAGCATTCCGCATAATGTACTCTGAAGAGAAGTTAAGCAGGGTGACAATATACAGCTTTATTGTACTCCTTTCCTGATTTGGAACCAGTCCGCTGTTCCATGTCTAGTTCTAACTGTTGCTTCTTGACCTACATGCACATTTGTCAGGAGTCAGGTAAGGTAGTCTGGTATTCCCATCTCTTTAAGAATTTTTCACAGTTTTTTTGTGATTCACACTATCAAAGGCTTTGACGTATTCAATAAAGCAGAAGTAGATGTATTTCTGGAACTCTCTTGCTTTTTCTCTGATCCAGTGGATGTTGACAGTTTGATCTCTAGTTCCTCTGCCTTTTCAAAATCCAGCTTGAACATCTGGATGTTCATGGTTCAGGTACAGAAGCTTCACTTGGACGTATCCCCCCAGGGTAATGCAATTGGAGATTCATTCCCTATTGATTTAAACTCCAAGAGGATAACTGGAAGACATTCAGGGGAGGAGGCTTGGCCCTACCCAGGCCACATATCTGTCCTTCCTGAGGAAGTCAGGAGATCTCCCTGCACCACACATGCATAGAAAAGGCTCTTTGCAGGCTGAAAGGGGAATAATGTCAAGGGATGCTCTCTCTACCCAGACACCTTTTCAGTAAAATCCATCTTGGCTAAGAGAAGCATGCACACACGTGATAAGATCCTGAGATATACCAAAAGGGACTGTGAACCACCCACACCAGAATGATTGGCCCAAAGGATACCCAGAAGAAATGCCCCATCAAGTAATTGAAACTACCATGAGGACACAAACTCAGGAACTCTCCTTCTGTGTCTGCCTTTGTGCCTGTCCACACATACTCTATGCTTTTCCTCTTAATCTGCATTGTAGGCAGACTCTTTACCAACTGAGTCACGTGGGAAGACCAGATACATGTAAATGTAAAGCTGAATCACTTTGCTGTACACCAGAAACTAATGTATTGTGGGAAATCTATTATATTCCATTAAAAAAAAATACATCAAGGAAGGAACAAGATGGAGGAAGAGTAGATGGACATATATCTCTCTCCATGGATACATCAGGAATAAACTTTCAGATACAGAAGTGATTGCAGAACACCTGCAGAGGGTGGGCAGGAGTACCTGACCACTGGAAAAGAATATATAGACCCACACAAAACTCAGTAGGATGAAGGAACTGGGGGTAAAACAGGAGAGTTAATAGGACTAGACCTGCCTGCAGCAGGTGGGGGAACTGTAGAAGGGGTCTGATCCTCACATGAAGGCAATTGTCTAGGTCAAAGGAGAAACATTTGAGGCTGAGAGTGAAGCAGCTGATCTGTGACAGCCTAAATGGAATGAAAATCAGACAGTCCTTGCCACAGCCATACATACCCCAGGCAAGGACACAGGTCCCCTAGAAGGCACAACAGCCGGGAGGTGGAGCATAGGATTTGTGGAGTAATCCCAGGACAAGAGCTTCTGTTGACTGCTGGGAGATGGACCGAGGGGATGTAAGGGAGGAGATCCTGGTGGGAAATGCCTGTGTGGGAAAGCCAGTGAGCCAGGGAAACATGGTGATACTGCTGAGTATTGTGGAGGGGATGGAGCCAACACCATAGCTTCTCTCCCCACATGCCAACACAGGCAGCTGAACAATAGGGAGGCTGCCCCATCAAGTGCCTGAAACAGACTAGGACCCCATCCAGGATGTCCCTTTAAGTGTCTGAGGTGCAGAACAACAGAGTAGTATCTCAGCAAGGGGGGTCACTTTAAGTGCCTGGCATGCCAAACAACAGAGAAGGACCCCAGGCAAGGGAGCCCTCTAAGTGCCTGAATGGGCAGAGCTATGGAGTAAGACTAGCCAGAGGCCTGCTGATCGCCAGCTGCCAGAGGCTCAAAAAGACTCTCATAGGACCATAATTCCTGTGGCTGAGACAGTCTGTGTCCCTGCACACTTGGTGCCCAAGGTTCCCCGCGACTCAAGTAGCTGTGACACCTTCACGCCCAACCCACACTTGGGCAGAGCTTCCACAGGCAAAAAAATGTCTTGCGTCTATGCACCCAGGGTCACTTCTGTCATGTTCAACTCTTTGAGACCATGTGGACTGTGGCCTGCCAGGTTAATCTGTCAAGGGGGTTCTCCAGGCAATACTGGAGTGTATTGGCCAATACAGGTTGCCATACCCTTCTAGAGCACTATATTTCCTACTGCCCTAGCTGCCACCTCCCCTGAGTACCTGGTGGTGCCAGAACCCCTGCACCCCAAGCAGCTGCACGACCTCCAAACCTGGCCCTCACTGGGGCAGACCCAAGTCCTCCAGGGCAGTCTCAGGAGCAAATCCCAGTGGACAACCCACATGCAGAGGTGGAGATAAAACCACAATTGCAACCCAGGTGCAGTATGGCTAAGGAAGAGGACCAAAACCTTCCCACCAGCTATACAAGCTGCAGATTAAATCCACAAGATCAACCAGACAGACTCTGTGTCTATGGAATATATAAAAGGACCCTGAGAGCTCCTACAAAAGCAAACGCACTAGTTATGACAGCTGTGGACATTGGAGACAAGAACACACAGGAGTAGGACCAGATTAGAGTGTGAGCTGCCCCCACAGCAGAGCCAGAGTCCAGTGCAATGTTGGAGAGCATCCTAGGGAGTTAAGGTGGACTGTGACTCCCAGCGAGGGAAAGGACACTGACAGAAGAGACTCAAGTAAAACATGTATTATTCATATATTTTGACTTGTTCTGTAGTTTCCTCTGGATATTTTTTTTCATTCTTTTTTTCCCCTTCCCACACTCTGTTGTAGTTATCTATTTTATTAGCACTATGAAAACTATTTAAGCTTTTGAGTTTTTTTTTTTTTTCTTTCAAATACCATATTTTATTTATGTTGTAAACTTCTGCTTCTACTTTGGCCTTTTGCAGTTCTGTAGAGTTTTCCTTTTTTTCTCTCTCTCTCTTTTTTAAACTTTAATTTTTACATCTTTAAACTTATTATTAGTTTTTCTAAGCTGATTTCTTTGTTCACTTTTCCTCCTCTTGCTTTCCCCTTGTACTTAATCTTTAATATATATAAATCTTTATCTACCACTATTTAACTTTGTATTTCTATTCTTTCTTTTCTTCCTTTCCTTTCTTTTTCTCACAATATTTGCTAGTTCTGTTTTATTGATTTTCCCCCCCAGTTGGCACCTTATTTTAGTTTTGTTTTCCAGTTTGTGCTTTAGTTAGTTTTGTTCTTAACTGGTGGATACCATTTTGGTTTCCTTTGTTCACCAGTTCAAACTATTGTACTTTATTTTCATTAGACTGTTTTGATTTTGCTAATGGGTGTATATGTATGTGCATATATTCCATTATTTTAATTATCATTTGCCTTAGTTTGTAGTTGCCTTTTGTCTGGGGCTCATCTTTGGTTTCTCATTTTTGGGTATTTGTCTTAATCCCATTTAATGCCAGAACAAACCACCTGTGGAATCTCCTTCCAGGACAGAGATCAAGCCCTGAGGCTGTGCAGTGGGAGCACTGACTCCAAGACTCTAGACTATCAGAGAATTCCTAACCTTAGGGAGTGTCAAATAGTGAGAATTCCCACAAAGGCAACCACTTGTATACAAGACCAGCATCATCCAATTACCAGTAGCACACTGTGCAAGATGCCTCATCCAAAGAACAAACAGGACAAAAATACAAACCCAATCATCAGCAGATAGGATTACCACCTCACTCAGCCCTGCCCATCAAAGGGGGAGAAAAAAAAAAAAGCTTACCTCCTCCCACCTGAATGCAAGCACAAGTCACATCCTACATGAAGCTTACACAAACCACTTGACCAAACTTATGAGGGCAGAAACCAAAAGAGAGAAAGAATTCAACCTTGAAAGCTGGGGAAAGGAGACCTCGAACACAATACGTTTAAAAAAACTAATGAAAAGGCAGAGAAATGCTTCACACATGAAAGAACAAACTAGAAATGCACAAATCCAAATAAGTGAAGAGGAAACAGGCAAACTACCTAAAAAAGACTTCAGAATAATGATAGTGAAGATGATCCAAACCTTGAAAATAAAATGGAGAAAATGGAAGAATCAATTAACCAAGACCTAGAAGAATTAAAGAATCATACAAACAACACAATTACTGAAATTAAAAATACTCTAGAAGGAATCAATAGAAGAATATCTCAACCAGAAGAATGGATCATTGAGCTGGAAGATAAAATGGTGAAAATAACTGCCAAAGAGCAGAATAAAGTAAAAAGAATGCAAAGAACTGAGGATAGTCTCAGAGACCTCTGCAACAATATTAAATGCACCAACATTCAAATTATAGGGTTTACAGAAGAAGAAGAGAAAAAGAAAGAGTATGAGAAAAATTTTGAAGAAATTATAGTTGAAAATTTCCCCAACATAGAAAAGGAAATAGTCAATCAAATTCAAGAGGTGCAGAGAGTCCCATACAGGATAAATCTAAGGAGAAACATGCCAAGACACATACTAATCAAACTAACAATGACTAAACACAAAGAATGAATATTAAAAGCAGCAAGGGAAAAGCAGCAAGTAACATACAAGGGGACCCCCATGTGTTTAGAAGCTGATCTTTCAGCAGAAACTCTACAGGCCAGAAAGGAATGTCAGGATATACTTAAAGTCCTGAAAGGGAAAAATCTACAACCAAGATTACTCTACCCTGCAAGGATCTCATTCAAAATTAGTGGTGAAATAAAAAGCCTTACAGACAAGCAAAAGTTAAGAGAACTCAGTACCACCAAACCAGCTTACAACAAATGTTAAAGGGACTTATGTAGTCAGGAAACACAAGAGAATAAAAATGTCTACAAAAACAAACTCTAAACAATAAAATGGCAATAGGAACATATATATCAATAATTACTTTAAATGAAAATGGATTAAATGTTCCAACCAAAAGACACAGACTGGCTGAATAGATACCAAACAAACAAACAAACAAAAACCATATATATGCTGTCTACAAGAAGCCCATTTCAGACCTAAAGACACTATAGACTGAAAGTGAGAGGATGGAAAAATATATTCTATGAAAAGGGGAAGCAAAAGAAACCTGGAGTAGCCATCCTCATACCAGAGAAAATAGACCTTAAAATAAAGAAGATTCCAAGAGATAAGGAAGGGCACTACATAATGATCAAGGGACCAATCCAAGAGGAAGACATAACAATTGTAAATATACATGCATCCAACATAGGAGCACCTCAATACATAAGGAAAGACTAACAGACATAAAAGGAGAAATTGAAAGTAACACAATAATAGTAGGAGACTTTAACACACCACTCACACCAAGGGACCGATCATCAAAAGATAAAATTCATAAGGAAACACAAGTCTTAATGATACATTAGATGAGATGGATCTCATTGATATCTTCAGGATGTTCCATCCAAATGCAGTAAGATACACCTTATTCTCAAGTGCACATGGAATATTCTGCAGGATAGATTACATCTTGGGTCACAAATCAAACCTCAGTAAATTTAAGAAAATGGAAATCACATCAAGCATCTTTCCTGACCACAACACTATGTGACTAGACATCAATTACAAGGGAAAAAAAAAAAACTGTAAAAAAAAACACAAAAACATGGAGATTAAGCAATATGTTTCTAAATAATTAACAGGTTACTGAAGAAATCAAAAGATAAATAAAAAAATTCCTAGAAACAAATGACAATGAAAGCACGACAACTCAAAACCTATGGGATGCAGTAAAAGCAGTTCTAAGAGGGAAGTTTATAGCAATGTGATCCTACCTCAAGAAACAAGAAAAAAATAAATAGCTAACCTTTATACCTAAAATGACTGGAAAAAGAAGAACAAAAAGATACCCAAAATTGGCATAAAGAAAGAAACCATGATTATGAGGAGAAATAAATAAAAAAGAAATGAAAGAAACAATAGCAAAGATTAATAAAACTAAAGGCTTTTTATTTGAGAAGATAAAATTCACAAACCTTTAGCTACACTCATCAAGAAAAAAGAGATTAAAATCAAATAAAAAATGAAAAAGGAAGATTACAACAGACATTGCAGAAATACAAAGAAATATAAGATACTATTATCAGTAAGTATATGGAAATAAAATTAATAACCTGGAAGAAGTGGACAGATTCTGAGAAAAGTTCAATCATCAGAGACTGAACGAGGAAGAAATAGAAATTATGAACAACCCATTTACAAGCACTTAAATTGAAATTGTGATTTAAAAAAGTCTCCTGAAAACCAGCAGCCCAAGACCAGATGGCTTCACAGGTGAATTCTATCAAACATTTAGACATGAGCTAATCCTATCCTTCTAAAACACTTTCAAAATATTGCAGAAGAAGGAACACTTCCAAACTCATTCTATGAGGCTGCCATCACCCTGGTACCAAAACCCGACAAAGACAACACAAAAGTGGAAAACTACAGGCCAATATCACTGATGAACATAGATGCAAAGATTATCAATAAAATTTTAGCAAACAGAATTCAGCAACACATCAAAAAGCTCAAACATCATGATCAAGTTGGGTTTATTCCTGGGATGCAAGGACTCTTCAATATACAGAAATCAATTAATGTGATACACCACATTTACAAATTGAAAGATAAAAACCATACGATGCTCTCAATAGATGCAGAAAAAGCCTTTGACAAAATTCAGCACCCATTTATGATTAAAACTCTTCAAAAAATGGGTATAGAAGAATCCTAGAAAAGGCCATATATGATAAGCCTATAGCAAAGATTATTCTCAATGGTGAAAAACTGAAAGCATTCCGCCTAAGATCAGGAATGAGATATGGGTGCCCCCTGTCACCACTGTTATGCAACAAATTTTAAAAGTCCTAGCTATAGCAATCATAGAAGAAAAAGAAATAAAAGGAATCCAGATGGAAAAGAAGAAGTAAAGCTCTCACTGTTTACAGATGACATGATACGATACGTAGAAAACCCTAAAAATACTATCAGAAAATTACTAGAGCTATCAGTGAATTTAGCAAAGTCACAGGATGCAAAATCAACACAAAAATCACTTGCATTCATATAGTAGCAATGAAAATTCATAAAGGGAAATTAAGGAATCAATTGCGTTACCACTGCAACAAAAAGACTAAAATATCTAGGGAAAAAATATACCTGAGAAAAAAGAACTGCATACAGAGAATTGCAAGATACTGATGAAAGAAATGAAAGACAACATAAACAGATGGAGAGATAGTCCCTGTTCCTGGGTAGGAAGAATCAATATTGTGAAAATGACTATACTAGCAAACACAATCTATAGATTTAATGCAATCCCTTTCAAATTACCAATGGCATTTTTCACAGAACTAGAACAAAACACTTCAAAATTCATATGGAGACACAAAAGACCCTGAATAACCAAAGCAGCCTTGAGAAAGAATGGAGCTGAAAGAATCAACCTTCCTGACTTCAGATTATACTACAAAGCTACAGTCATCAAGTCAGTATGGTACTGGCACAAAACCAGAAATACAGACCAATGGAGCAAGATAGAAAGATCAGAAATAAAGCCACACACCTATGGGTGTTTTGTTTTGTTTTGTTTTTGGGCAAAGGAGGCAAGAATATACAATAGGGCAAAGACAGCCTCTTCCATAAATGGTGCTGAGAAAACTGGACAGCTACATATAAAAGAATGAAATTAAAACACTTTCTAACACCATACACAAAGATAACCACAAAATGGATTAAATACCTAAATGTAAGATCAGAAACTATAAAACTCTTAGAAGAAAACATAGGCAAAACACTCGATGACATAAATCAAAGCAAGATCCTCTATGACCCAACTCCTAGAGTAAGAGAAATAAAAACAAAAAAGTGGGACCTGATTAAACTTAAAAGTTCTGAACAGCAAAGGAAACTATAAACAAGGTGAAAAGAAAATCTTCATGATAGGAGAAAATAATAGAAAATTAAAAAAAAAAAAAAAAACAGACAAAGGATTAATTTCCAAAATATACAAGCAGCTCATACAACTCGATTCCAGAAAAGCAAACAACCCAACCAAAAGTGGGCAAAAGACCTAAAGAGACATTTCTCCAAAGAAGACATACAGACAGCTAAGAAACACGTGAAAAGATGCTCAACATCACTCAGTATTAGAGAAATGCAAATCAAAACTGCAATGTGATATCAACTCACACCAGCCAGAATGGCCATCATTAAAAAGTCTATAAACAATAAATGTTGGAGAGGGTGTGGAGAAAAGGGAACCCTCTTGCACTATTGGTAGGGACGTAAATTGATACAGCCACTATGGAAGATGGTATTATGGAGATTCCTTAAAAACCTAGGAATACAACCACCATATGACCCAGCAATCCCACTATTAAGCATATATCCTGAGGAAAGTAAAATTGAAAAATACACATGTATCCCAATGTTCATTGCAGCACTATTTACAACAGCTAGAACATGGAACTTACCTATGTGTCCATCCACAGATGAATGGATAAAGAAGTGGTGCATATACAAAATGGGATATTATTCAGAGATAAAAAGGAACACGTTTGAGTCAGTTGTGATGAGGTGGATGAACCTAGAATCTACTATACAGAGTGAAGTAAGTCAGAAAGAGAAAAATAAATATCATTAATGCATATATATGGAATCTATAAAAATGATACTGATGAATTTATTTCTAAGGCAGCAATGGAGAAACAGACATAGAGAACAGATTTATGGACACAGGGAGAAGGAAGGAGAGGGTAAGATGTATGGAGAGAGTAACATGGAAACTTACATTATCATGTATAAAATACATAGCCAATGGGAATTTGCTATCTGTCTCAGAGAACTCAAACAGGGGCTCTGTATCAAAATAGAGGGGTGAGAGCTGGAGGGACATGGGAGGGAGGTTCAAGAGGGAGGGGACATATGTATACCTATGGTTGATTCATGTTGATGCTTGACATAAAACAACAAAATCTTATAATGCAATTATCCCTCAAACAAAAGATAAATCAATTAAAAAAAACACACATCAACATGTGGAACAATTATCTCAAAAAACTAACTGGAAAATTGCAGAAAGATTCCTGAACCAAGGCTCTAAGAAAGACCACAGGGAATAGGGTAGGAAGGGAAGAGGAGCATTCAAGTCCTGACCTGTGTCCCTGGGAAAGGACTCAGAATATAAGGGAGATTACACGGGTGGAGATCTGCCTTGGGTGTGAGTAGTTCGAGCCATGTATTGGACACGCCAGTCCTGCGGTCTGACACAGGGAAGACAAGCACCCTTAGCTGGTTGTAGGGCTATGTGGACTAACAGGAGGGCTGTGGGAAGCCTGGACTCCCCCCTCGAGGAACTCACGCTCAGGGTCTTGCTCCCAAGGCAGGGGTTAAGAGGATACATTGAGACCGCACTTGTGGCTGCCTGTTTTGCCCACAACTACCCAGCCTGCCCTTCACATGCCCTGCTTGCTTCGTGTGGTTGCTCTTCACTGCAGCAGGGGCTGCCATGATGAGGCAGGGAGCTGGGATGTGAGAAGCAGAGGTGCATCTGGCCCAGGGTGGCATCTGGGTGGGACAGCTGGGGCCATGCTCATGGAGGGCACTTACACAGGCAGCACATTGGGAGAAGTTCTAATCTCTGATGGAGGCAAGACTGCCACAGCAGATAACCCAGTACATGCCCAGAGCCCATGAGAGCCTCACCTACCCAATAGAAACCCTCTTCAACAGGGCAGGGGTGGCAGAGGCTGGGGGAACTGATCAGCTGTGAGGGACCAAGGGGTCTCAGACCAGAAGCTATGTTTAAGCAGGGTCGGAGACGCTACTGCTGGTGCTGGCACAGGTGGTGCTTTGGAGGTAGTGTGGATCTCTGTCAGCAGCGAGTCTATAGACTAGCTCCTTTCTTCCTAATGTTCACAGGCCCCTCTTGTCCCTCTGTGGCAAGGGTTGAAGTGCTGGGAGAGGGGAGGGCACACACTTAGAGGGAACACAGCCAGATCTGGCCTGACAATCAGGACCTCTGCTCCAAAAACTTGAGTCCCCACCCTGCCCCCAGTAGGTTTGAGAAGGCTACTGAGAATACAGGAAGTCTGTGCCTCACATCTAGCTTCAGTCCTGGTAGCACCAATCCTCTCCCAAGGTGATAGGTGATGGCACACCCTGAGGAAAGATGTGACTTGTGGTCCATCAAATCCAGCCCCACCTCTGGGTACCACACAGACTGTACAGTCATGCTACCCCACAAGGACATGCCTTCAAGACCATAATAGATAATTGATGCACTTAAATTCACAGAAGCAGAGAAAAACTGGAAGGACTGATGCTGACATTGAAACTCTAATACTTTGGCCACCTGATGTGAAGAACTGACTCATGTGAAAAGGCCCTGATGCTGGGAAAGACTGAAGGCAAGAGGAGAATGGGACGACAGAGGATGGGATGGTTGGATGTGATCCCAGACTCAAAGGATATGAGTCTGAATAAACTCTGGGAGTTGGTGATGGACAGGGAAGCCTGGCATGCTGCAGTCGTGGGGTTGCAAAGCACTGGACACGACTGAGTGGCTGAACTGAACTGAGATAAGTGGGAAGACAATAGGGCTGATCTCCATTGAAAGATTGAGACCAAACCACTGAACAAAGAGGAAAAAAAAAAAACAGATAAATAATTTACTAGGTAAAGATTCAGAAGAATTAGTAATAATAATGCTAACTGAACTAGATAAAAATAGAGAAGCACCATGAAAATTCTACCAAGGAACTAGAAAATAGAAAAAAGAACCAGCCCGAGCTGAAAAAATACAGCAAGTGATATGAAGAACACACAATAGAAAACAGCAGACAGGATAATTCATAAGAATTCGTAATAATGGAAATCACCAATTAGAATAGATAAAAGAAAAACCAAAAATTAAAAAAATGAGAATAATTTAAGAGACCTATGGATAGCATTAAGCATATCAGTAAGGGCTTCCCTGGTAGCTCAGAGGTTAAAGCATCTGCCTGCAATACAGAAGAGCTGGGTTTGATCCCTAGGTTGGGAAGATCCCCGGGAGAAGGAAAGAGCAACCCACTCCAGTATTCTTGCCTGGAAAATCCCATAGACAGAGGAGCCTGGTGGGCTATACTCCACAGGGTAGCAAAGAGTTGGACACGACTGAGTGACTTCACTTTCACAGTCCAAGGGACTCTCAAGAGTCTTCTTCAACACCACAGTTCAAAAGCATCAATTCTTCGGTGCTCAGCTTTCTTCACAGTCCAACTCTCTCATCCATACGTGACCACTGGAAAAACCATAGCCTTGACTAGATGGACCTTTGTTGGCAAAGTAATGTCTCTGCTTTTCAATATGCTATCTAGGTTGGTCATAACTTTTCTTCCAAGGAGTAAGCGTATTTTAATTTCATGGCTGCAGTCACCATCTGCAGTGATTTTGGAGCCCCCAAAAATAAAGTCTGACACTGTTTCCACTGTTTCCCCATCCATTTCCCATGAAGTGATGAGACCAGATGCCATGATATTCATTTTTTGAATGGATAGATTAATAGAAAAATTGTTTTCTGATTAGAACATGACCTTACCTGATAAGAAGATGCATTGCTTTATTTCATTCTCATATATTTTGTTCCTGTGGGCTTTTCCCTTGATTTAAGATGCACTATGAAGATTCATCTATTCATGTTAGGATCTCTGTAAACAAAGCCCTAACTAAAATACTGGATCTAAGTACCTAAAGTATTCTCACTCTCATACAAATTCCAGCATCTAAGATGATATGTCTGCCCTTAAATATTGGAAGAGAAAAGAACATTTATATTAAATCGTTCATTGCCTATTAAATTCTAAAAAAAAAAAAAAAAAATGAACAGGCAAGACTGGGGCTCTGCTTAGTCATTATCCCATTTGCTTTTAGAAATTTTCTTCACTCAAATATAGCATCATCATTCCAGTAACAAGAACAATGCCTTTTCCTGAAGTTATCCAGAAAGTCAAACAGAAAATTAGATTATAAACTTGGCTGAGTTTTTTCTTAGACATGTGATGTTTGCAAGTCATTTGACTGCTCTAGGGCTCAGTTCCTTATGTAAAATAATTTAAAAATATATAATTATCAAGAGGATTAAGTAAAAGTCTGCTGCATAACATGTAAGATATTAACTCTCTGCAACACAGTTCCACACAACCAGGAGTTATTCTCTATTCATCCAAGTGATGTGCCCAGGAGAATCCTTGGCACAAAGTAGGTAATCAATAAATATGTTTGGAATGGATGAATTAATTTGATCTTATTTTACCTGACTTTAACATCTCTCAAGTTGCAAACTAAATAAAAAGCAAAAAAAAAAAAAAGAGAGAGAGACATACAGAAAAATTTTACATCAATAAAAATAGGTAAAACTATTTAATTGTAGACATGAGATCACAATATAGCTGTTTTGAATGGGAAACACATATCAGACCAAGTAGAAAATCTTAAAATATGAAAAAGAGGAAACACTCTGTGTCATAATTTCTATTCATCTCAGTTTTTAAATAAGTTTACAGTAAGAAACCAAAACAAAATAACCTTTCACCAGGAGGTAGGAGTTTTGAATGGTTTTAATGCATTCTTATGTGTAGTCTCTGAATTGTCTACTCTCTTCAATTAGTTTCATAAGCTAACACCACAGTTTTGCCATTACCAAGTATGTCTCACCCTCAACTATGCCATCTGTGGTCACTGTGCTGCTGGTGTTTTAAATGAAGAAGGCTTAAATGCTAGGGCCATTCTTTTTATGAATGAATGTTGCAAATAGGTCTATCATTTATTTATCTGTGTATCAGACTGGAGATTCCCACATTATTTTACAAATCTCTTTCCCTATCCATAAATTGATTTCTTTTCTGCTTGCTTTTAGTTAAACATTAGCTGCATGTTCTTTTGTTGTTGTTGTTGTTGTTTTTAATTTTATTTTATTTTTAAACTTTACATAATTGTATTAGTTTTGCCAAATATCAAAATGAATCCACCACAGGTATACATGTGTTCCCCATCCTGAACCCTCCTCCCTCCTCCCTCCCCATACCATCCCTCTGGGTCATCCCATTAAATGCTTCTATGTTTTAGTGATTTAGATATTTTGCCCTGAATTCGTTTCAACTTTTCCTCATCAGCTGAAGTCTAATACAATAACTCAGTGGTTGCCAAAGAGTCTGCAATGTAAATTTGCTACTGATCCAATTCACCTTTCAAATAACACTATAGCATTCCATGTAAGAAGGTAACATAACAGATGCAACATTTTTCGTTCCTGTCCCTTATAACATTGCTGTCATTCGTTTCACTTATCTGTATGCTATAAACACCTAATACATTTTTAGCATTATTTCCTGGAACAGTTATATAGAAGATCAATGAAGAACTAAAATGTTTTGTTTTCTCTTCATGTATTCTTTCTCTGACAGTTGCTTTCCTTCAGTTCAGTTGCTCAGTCATGTCTGATACTTTGCGACCTCATGGACCACAGCACTCCAGGCCTCCCTGTCCACCACCAACTCCTGGAGTTTAAACAAACTCATGTCCATTGTGTCGGTGACACCACCCAACCGTCTCATCCTCTGTCGTCCCCTTCTCCTCCTGCCGCCAATCGCTCCCAGCATCAGGGTCTTTTCCAATCAGCCAGCTCTTGCCATCAGGTGGCCAAAGTATTGGAGATTCACCTTCAACATCAGTCCTTCCAAAGAACACTCAGGACTGATCTCATTTAGGATGGACTGCTTGGATCTCCTTGCAGTCCAAGGGATTCTCAAGAGTCTTCTCCAACACCACATTTCAAAAGCATCAATTATTCGGCACTCAGCTTTCTTTATACTCCAACTCTCCATACATTACTACTGGAAAAACCACAGCCTTGACTAGACGAACCTTTGCTCACAAAGTAATGTTTCTGCTTTTTAATATGCTATTTAGGTTGGTCATAATTTCCTTCCAAGGAGTAAGTGTCTTTTAATTTCCTGGCTGCAGTCACCATCTGCAGTGATTTTGGAGCTGCCAAAAATAAAGTCAGCTACTGTTTCCCCATTTATTTGCCATGAAGTGATGGGATGGGATGCCATCATCTTAATTTTCTGAAAGTTAAGCTTTAAGCCAACTTTTTCACTCTGCTCTTTCAGTTTCATCAAGAGGATTTTTAGTTCCTCTTCTCTTTCTGCCATAAGGGGGGTGTCATTTGCATATCTGAGGTTATTGATATTTCTCCTGGCAATCTTGATTCTAGTTTGGGCTTCCTCCAGCCCAGCATTTCTCATGATGTACTCTGCATATAAGTTAAATAAGTAGGGTGACAATATACAGGCTTGACGTACTCCTTTTCCTATTTGGAACCAGTCTTTTGTTCCACGTCCAGTTCTAACTGTTGCTCACTGACGTACATGCAAATTTCTCAAGAGCCAGGTCAGGTGGTCTGATATTCCCATCTCTTTAAGAATTTTCCACAGTTTATTGTGATACACACAATCAGTTGCTTTGGTATAGAAATAAAGAGGAAATAAAGAATTTTCCACAGTTTATTGTGATACACACAATCAGTTGCTTTGGTATAGAAATAAAGAGGAACTCTCTTGCTTTTTTGATGATCCAGCAGATGTTGGCAATTTGATCTCTGGTTCCTCTGCCTTTTCTGAAACCAGATATTCAAATATCTAGAAGTTCATGGTTCACATATTACTGAAGCCTAGCTTGGAAATTTTTCAGCATTACTTTACTAGCGTGTGAGATGAGTGCAATCATGCTGTAGTTAGACAATTTTTTGGCATTGCCTTTCTTTGGGATTGGAATGAAAACTGAAATTTTCCAGTACTGTGGCCACTGCTGAGTTTTCCAAATTTGCTGGCATATTGAGTGCAGCACTTTCACAGCCTCATCTTTTAGGCTTTGACATGGCTCAACTGGAATTCCATCACCTCCACTAGCTTTGCTCGTAGTGATGCTTCCTAAGGTCCACTTGACTTCACATTCCAGGATGTCTGCTCTAGGTGAGTGATCACACCGTCATGATTATCTGGGTCATGAACATCTTTTTTGTATTGTTCTTCTGTATATTCTTGCCACTTCTTAATATCTTCTGCTTCTGTTAGGGCCATATCATTTCTGTCCTTTATTGTGCCCATCTTGCATGAAACATTCCCTTGGTATCTCTAATTTTCTTGACGAGATTGCTACACTTTTCCCATTCTATCGTTTTCCTCTATTTCTTTGCACTGATCACCAAGGAAGGCTTTCTTATTTCTCGTTGCTGTTCTTTGGAGCTCTGTCTTCAGATGGTTATATCTTTACTTTTCTCTTTGCTTTTCTTCTTTTCACAGCTATTTGTAAGGCCTCCTCAGACAGCCATTTTGCTTTTTGGCATTTCTTTTTCTTGGGGATGGCCTTGATCCCTATCTCCTGTACAATGTCACTCCATATATCATCAGGCACTCTGTCTATCAGATCTAGTCCCTTTAATCTATTTGTCACTTCCACTGTATAATCATAAGGGATTTGGTTTAGGTCATACCTGAATGCTCTAGTGGTTTCCCCTACTTTCTTCAATTTAAGTCTGAATTTGACAATAAGGAATTTATGATCTGAGCCACAGTCAATGCCCGGTCTTTTTTTTTTTT
Source organism: Bos indicus (assembly GCF_029378745.1). Lineage (NCBI taxonomy): Eukaryota > Metazoa > Chordata > Mammalia > Artiodactyla > Bovidae > Bos > Bos indicus. The sequence continues at coordinate 118,215 of NW_027223736.1, read as the reverse complement.
TTTTTTTTGCTGACTGTATAAGAGCTTTTCCATCTTTGGCTACAAGGAATATAATCAATCTGATTTTGCTGTTGGACATCTGGTGATGTCCAAGTGTAAAGTCTTCTCTTGTGTTGTTGTAAGAGGGTGTTTGCTATGACCAGTGCCTTCTCTTGGGAAAACTCTACTAGCCTTTGCCCTGCTTCATTCTGTACTCCAAGGCCAAATTTGCCTGTTACTCCAGGCGTTTCTAACTTCTTACTTTTGCATTCCAGTCCCCTATAATAAAGAGGACATCTGTTTGGGTGTTAGTTCTAAAAGGTCTTGTAAGTCTTCATAGAACCATTCAACTTCAGCTTCTTCCACATTACTGTTTAGGGCATAGACTTGGATTACCGTGATACTGAACGGTTTGCCTTGGAAATGAGCAGAGATCATTCTGTCATTTTTGTGATTGCATCCAAGGACTGCATTTCAGACAAGTTTGTTGACTATGATGGCAGTCTTGATTCCAGCTTGTGTTTCTGCCAGTCCAGCATTTCTCATGATGTACTCTGATTATAAGTTAATTAAGCAGGGTGACAATATACAACCTTGACATATTCCTTCCCGGATTTGGAACCAGTCTGTTATTCCATGCCCAGTTCTAACTGTTTCTTCTTGACCTGCATATAGATTACTCATGAGACAGGTGAGGTGGTCCTGTATTCCCATCTCTTTAAGAATTTTCCAGTTTGTTGTGATCTACACAGTCAAAGGCTTTGGCATAGTCAATAAAGGAGAAGTAGATATTTTTCTGGAACTCTGTTCCTTTTTTTGATGATCCAGTGGATTTTGTCATTTTGATCTCTGGTTTCACTGTCTTTTCTAAATACAGCTTGAACATCTGGAAGTTCACAGTTCATGCACGGTTGAAGCCTGGCTTAGAGAATTTTGAGCATTATTCTGCTAGCGTGTGAGATGAGTGCAATTGTGTGGTAGTTTGAGCATTCTTTGGCATTGCCTTTCTTTGGGATTGGAGTGAAAACTGACCTTTTGCAGTTCTGTGGCCACTGCTGAGTTTTCCAAATTTGCTGTCATATGAGTGTATCACTTTCACAGCACCATCGTTTAGGCTTTGAAAAGCTCAACTTTAATTCCACCAACTCCACCAGCTTGGTTCATAGTAATGCTTCCTAAGGCCCATTTGACTTCACATTCCACGATGTCTGGCTCTAGGAGAGTGATCAGACCATCTTGATTATCTGGTTTGTAAAGATCTTTTTTGTATAGTTCTGTGTATTCTTGCCACCTCTTCTTAATATCTTCTGCTTCTGTTAGGTCCATATCATTTCTGCACTTTATGTAGCCCATCTTTGCATGAAAAGTTCCCTTGGTATCTCTAATTTTCTTGAAGAGATCTCTAGTCTTTCCCAATCTATTGTTTTCCTCTATTTCTTTGCACTGATCTTATCTCTCCTTGCTGTTCTTTGGAACTCAGTATTCAAATGGTTATATCTTTCCTTTTCTCTTTTGCCTTTCATGTCTTTTCTTTTTTTCAGCTATTGGTAAGGCCTCCTTAGACCATCTGTTTGACTTTTTGCATTTATTTTTCTTGGGGATGGTCTTGATCACTGTACAATATCATGAACTTCCATCCTTTATTCTTCAGCCACTCTGTCAGATCTAATCCCTTGAATCTATTTGTCACTTCCACTGTATAATCATAAGGGATTTGATTTAGGTCATACCTGAATGGTCTAATGATTTTCCCTAATTTCTTCAATTTAAGTCTAAATTTGGCAATAAGGAGTTCATGTTCTGAGCCACAATCAGCTCCTGGTCTTGTTTTTGTTGACTGTATAGAGCTTCTCCATCTTTGGCTGCAAGGAATATAATCAATCTGATTTCAGTACTCACCATCTCCTCCTGTCCATGTGCAGAATTTTCTCTTGTGTTGTGGGACGAGGGTGTTTACAACGACCAGTGCCTTCCTTTTGCAAAACTATGTTAGCCTTTGCCCTGCTTCATTCTGTACTCCAAGGCCAAATTTGCCTGTTACACCAGGTGTTTCTTGATTTCCTACATTTGCATTCCAGTCCCCTATAATGAAAAGGACATCTTTTTTTTTTTTGTATGTTAGTTCTAGAAAGTCTTGTAGGTCTTCATAGCACCATTCAACTTCAGCTTATTCAGCATTACTGGTCGGGGCATAGACTTGGATTTCTGTGAGACTGAATGGTCTGCCTTGGAAATGACCAGAGTTCATTCTGTTGTTTTTGAGATTGTCTCCAAGTACTCCGTTTCGGACTCTGTTCTTGACTATGATGGCTACTCCATTTCTTCTAAGGGATTCTTGCCCACACTAGTAGATATAATGGTCATCTGAGTTAAATTCACTCATTCCAGTCCATTTTAGTTCACTGATTCCTAAAATGTCGATGTTCACTCTATGGCACCTCCTGTTTGACCACTTCCAATTGGCTCTGATTCATGGACCTAACATTCTAGGTTTCTATGAATTATTGCTCTAACAGCACTGGACTTTACTTGCGCCATGCTGGATCGACTGTGAGAGATACCCCACACCTGCTGCTCGGTGCTGGAGGGCAGCTGCAATGCACTGGAGGGGACTGGGAGCAGATACCCCACGCCTGCTGCTCAGTGCTGGAATAGCAGTTATGCAGCACTGGAGTGACTGTGAGGAGATACCCCACATCCAAGGACAGAAAAGCCCCAGGAAGACAGTAGGCACTTGAGTACTGGCTACATGGCACTGGAGCAGCGGCTGCACACCACTGGAGGGACTTTGAGGAGATACCCCACATCCAAGGGCAAAGGAGAAGCCCCAGCAAGATGGTAGGAGGAGCGAGACTGCGTTTAGAAACAAACCCCATAACTTTCAGAGAGGCTCAGAGGGCTCAAACTCACCTTGTTTGAGCACCAGGACCCAGACACCCCACAGAGACTGAGACAGAACTGTGTTTCAGTGTCTCCTGAGGAGGTATGGGTCAGCAGTGGACTGCTGTGGGGACAGGGGCTCTGGGTGCAGTAGACTTGGGTTTGGCATAAGCCCTCTTGGAGGAGGTCACCATTAACATAGAGCCACCAGAACTTGCACAGGTCTGGAGAAACAGATTCTTGGAGGGTAAAAACAGAATCCTGTGTGTACCAGGACCCAGGAGAAAGGAGCAGTGACCCTACAAGAGACTGACCCAGACTTCCTGTGAGTGTTCAGGAGTCCATGGTGAAGGCGTGGGTCAGTGGTGGCCTGCTGCCGGGTTGGGGGCACTGAGTGTAGCAGTGCCTGCATGGGACCTTTTGAAGGAGATTGCTGTTGTCTTCATTACCACTAGGATAGTTTGGCCTCAGATCAAAAAACAGGGAGGGAGCACAGCTCTTCAGCAGAAAATTGGATTAAAGATTACTGAGCATGGCACTAAGCACAGGTGGCTGCGACCAGCCCACTAAGCACAGGTGGCTGCAACCAGCACACTAAGCGTGGCCGAGAGGAGCTACTCCAAGTCCAAGGTCAGGGGCAGAAGCCGGGAGGACCCCATGCCCAAAGGGCAGTGGCCAAGAGGAGTTGCCTCACGTCCGAGGTCGGGGCAGTGCCCAAGAGTGCCAAGCTGAGATGGCACAGGAACGGCTAAGAAGTGCTACCCTGCGTCCGAGGTCGGTGGGGCAGCCGAGAGGAACTACCCCACGTCCGAGGTCAGGGGTGGCGGCCAAGAGGAGCTACCCCACGCCCCCAAGCCTGAGGCCAGGGGAGGCTGCCTGGAGGAGCATCCCCACGCCCGAGGCCAGGGGTGGCGGCCGGGAGTACCAACCCCACGCCCAAGGAGCCATGGCTGCGTGGGCGCAGGAGGGCCTAGAGGAGCTATCCAACTTTGATGTCAAGAAGGGCGGCGGTGAGGAGATACCCCTCGTCCAAGGTAAGGAGCAGTAGCTGCACTTTGCTGGAGCAGCCATGAAGAGATACCCCACGTCCAAGGTAAGAGAAACCCAAGTAAGACGGTAGGTGTTGCAAGACGGCATCAGAGGGCAGACACACTGAAACCATAATCTCAGAAAACTAGTCAATCTAATCACACTAGGACCACAGCCTTGTCTAACTCAATGAAACTAAGCCATGCCCATGGGGCAACCCAAGATGGGCGGGTCATGGTGGAGAGATCTGACAGAATGTGGTCCACTGGAGAAGGGAATGGCAAATCACTTCAGTATTCTTGCCTTGAGAAGCCCATGAACAGTATGAAAAGGCAAAATGATAGGATACTGAAAAAAGAATTTCCCAGGTCATTAGGTGCCCAATATGCTACTGGAGATCAGTGGAGAAATAACTCCAGAAAGAATGAAGGGATGGAGCCAAAGCAAAAACAATACCCAGCTGTGGATGTGACTGGTGATAGAAGCAAAGTCCGATGCTGTAAAGAGCAATATTGCATAGGAACCTGGAATGTCAGGTCCATGAATCAAGGCAAATTGGAAGTGGTCAAACAAGAGGTGGCAAGAGTGAATGTCGACCTTCTAGGAATCAGGGAACTAAAATGGACTGGAATGGGTGAATTTAACTCAGATGACCATTATATATACTACTGTGGGCAGGAATCCCTCAGAAGAAATGGAGTAGCCAGCATGGTCAACAAAAGAGTCCGAAATGTAGGACTTGGATGCAATCTCAAAAATGACAGAATGATCTCTGATCGTTTCCAAGGCAAACAATTCAATATCACAATAATCCAAGTCTATGCCCCAACCAGTAACTCTGAAGAAGCTGAAGTTGAATGGTTCTATGAAGACCGACAAGACCTTTTAGAACTAACACCCCCAAAAGATGTCCTTTTCATTATAGTAGACTGGAATGCAAAAGTAGGAAGTCAAGAAACACCTGGAGTAACAGGCAAATTTGGCCTTGGAATACGGAATGAAGCAGGGCAAAGACTAATAGAGCTTTGCCAAGAATATGCACTGGTCATAACAAACACCCTCTTCAAACAACACAAGAGAAGACTCTATATATTGACATCACCAGAGGGTCAAAACCGAAATCAGATTGATTATATTCTTTGCAGCCAAAGATGGGGAAGCTCTATACACTCAGCAAAAAGAAGACCAGGAGCTGACTGTGGCTCAGATCATGAACTCCTTATTGCCAAATTCAGACTTAAATTGAAGAAAGTAGAGAAAACCACTAGACCATTCAGGTACGAGCTAAATCAAATCCCTTATGATTATACAGTTGAAGTGAGAAATAGATTTAAGGGCCTAGATCTGATAGAGAGAGTGCCTGATGAACTATGGAATGAGGTTTGTGACATTGTACAGGAGACAGGGATCAAGACCATCCCCATGGAAAAGAAATGCAAAAAAGCAAAATGGCTGTCTGGGGAGGCCTTACAAATAGCTGTGAAAAGAATAGAAGCGAAAAGCAAAGGAGCAAAGGAAAGATAAAAGCATCTGAATGCAGAGTTCCAAAGAATAGCAACAAGAGATAAGAAAGCCTTCCTCAGTGATCAATGCAAAGAAATAGAGGAAAACAACGGAATGGTAAAGACTAGACATCTCTTCAAGAAAATTAGAGATACCAAAGGAACATTTCATGCAAAGATGGGCTCGATAAAGGACAGAAATGGTATGGACCTAACAGAAGCAGAAGATATTAAAAGAGGTGGCAAGAATACACAGAAGAACTGTACAAAAAAGATCTTCATGACCCAGATAATCCCGATGATGTGATCACTCACCTAGAGCCAGACATCCTGGAATGTGAAGTCAAGTGGGCCTTAGAAAGCATCACTACGAACAAAGCTAGTGGAGGTGATGGAATTCCAGTTGAGCTATTTCAAATCCTGAAAGATGATGCAGTGAAAGTGCTGCACTCAATATGCCAGCACATTTGGAAAACTCAGCAGTGGCCACAGGACTGAAAAAGGTCAGTTTTCATTCCAACACCACAGAAAGGCAATGCCAGAGAATGCTCAAACTACCCCACAATTGCACTCATCTCACACACTAGCAAAGTAACACTCAAAATTCTCCAAGCCAGGCTTTAGCAATACGTGAACCATGAACTTCCAGATGTTCAAGCTAGCTTTAGAAAAGGCAGAGGAACCAGAGATCAAACTGCCAACATCCTCTAGATAATGGAAAAATCAAGAGAGTTCCAGAAAAAAACATCTATTTCTGCTTTATTGACTGTGGCAAAGTCTTTGACTGTGTGGATCACAGTAAACTGTGGAAAATTCTGAAAGAAATGGGCATACCAGGCCACGTGAACTGCCTCTTGAGAAATTTGTATGCAGGTCAGGAAGCAACAGTTAGAACTGGACATGGGACAACAGACTGGTTCCAAATAGGAAAAGGAGTACGTCAAGGCTGTATATTGTCACCCTGCTTATTTAACTTCTATGCAGAGTACATCATGAGAAACGCTGGACTGGAAGAAACACAAGCTGGAATCAAGATTGCCGGGAGATATATCAATAACCTCAGATATACAGATGGTACCACCCTTATGGCCGAAAGTGAAGAGGAACTAGAAAGCCTCTTGATGAAAGTGAAAGAAGAGGGTGAAAATGTTGTCTTAAAGCTCAACATTCAGAAAACTAAGATTATGGCATCTGGTCCCACCACTTCATGGGAAATAGATGGGGAAACAATGTCAGACTTTATTTTTTGGGGCCTCAAAATCACAGCAGATGGTGATTGCAGCCATGAAATTAAAAGACGTTTACTCCTTGAAAGGGGAGTTATGACCAACCTAGATAGCATATTCAAAAGCAGAGATATTACTCTGCCAACAAAGGTCCGTCTAGTCAAGGCTATGGTTTTTCCAGTGGTCATGTATGGATATGAGAGTTGGACTGTGAAGAAAGCTGAGCACCAAAGAATGATGCTTTTGAACTGTGGTGTTGAAGAAGACTCTTGAGATTCCCTTGGACTGCAAGGAGATCCAACCAGTCCATTCTAAAGGAAATAAGTCCTGGGTGATCATTGGAAGGGCTGATGCTAAAGCTGAAACTCCAATACTTTGGCCACCTCATGCGAAAAATTGACTCATTGGAAAAGACTCTGATGCTGGGAGGGATTGGGGGCAAGAGGAGAAGGGGACGACAGAGGATGAGATGGCTGGATGGCATAACCGACTCGATGGACATGAGTTTGTTTGAACTCTGGGAGTTGGTGATGGACAGGGAGGCCTGGCGTGCTGCAATTCATGTGGTCGCAAAGGGTCGGACATGACTAAGTGACTGAACTGATCTGAACTAGCCAGGGTAATCTAAAATAAAAGAGAGATGACTGAACTAAACAAAGTAATAAATGCAAGGGATAGATTACTAACAATATCACAGCAATATGAAAAAAGGCATAAAAGAATGCTATAAGTATATATATATATATATATATATATATATATTTTTTTTTTTTTTGTCCAACAAATTGGACAACCTAGAAGAAATGCACAAATCTCTAGGAACATGCAATATTCCAAAACTGAATCAGGAGGAAGTGTATAATTTGAACAGATTAACCACTAGTAGTGAATTTGAACTTATATTTAAAAATCTCTTAGCAAAATAAAATTCAGGACCACACAGCTTCACAGCAGAAATTTCCAAGCCTATAAAGAATAGGTTAAATCCAAACCTCTCCAACTATTCCAAAAAACTGAGAAGATGGAGTACCTCCAAATTCATCCTACAAAGCCACCATTATCCTGACACCAAAACCAGACAAAGACACCATCAAAAAAGAAAGTTAAATGCTAATATTTCTGCTGAATACAGATGATAAAATTTTCAACAAAATATTAGAGAACCAAATTCAACAACACATTGAAACCATCACACACCATGATCAAGTTGGAGTTATTCCAGGGGTACAAAGATGGTTCAATATATGCAAATCAATCAATGTGATACATCACATTAGGAACTAGAAGGACAAAAATTACATGATTATCTAAATAGATACTATAAAACCATTTGGCAAAACTCAATATTCATTCATTACAAAAGCTCTCATCATACTTGATATGGAGGGAATATATCTGAACATAATAAAAGTCACTTATAACAAACACAATTAATATCATATTCAGTGGCAATAAGCTGAAAGCTTTTCCTCTAAAATCAGGAACAAGGCAAGGATGCCCACTCTCGCCACTTCTAAAATCATGGATGTTCTAGCCACAGTAATCATTCAAGGAAAAGAAATAAAAGTCCTCCAAATTGGTAGGAAGAAGTAAAACTGTCACTACTTGCAGTTGACATGATACTGTATGCTGAAAACTATAAAGCACCACCAAAATACTATTAGAATTAATAAATGAACTCAAAATGAATTCAAGCCCTAAATGAAAGACTGAAAACTATGAAACTCCTAGAAAAAAATGTAGGGAGAACACTCTGACATAAATCATAGCAATATTATTTCCATCTGTCTCCTAACGCAAAGGAAACAAAAGAATAAAATGAGATCTAATTAAACTTAAAAGCTTTTCCACAGCAAGCAAAAACATTGACAAAATGAAAAGACAATCTACTGAATGGGAGTAAATATTTGCAAATGACATGACAATAAGGGGTCCACATACAAAATATATAAACAGATTATACAACTCAATATTTAATAAAGAAAAAAAAAAAACTAAACAATGGTAAGATCTTTATTTCTCCAAAGAAGATATGTAGATGACTAATAGGCAAATGAAAAATTGCTGAACATCACTAAACATCAAAGAAATGGAAATCAATATTACAAGAAGATATCACCTCACACCCATAAGAATGGCTATCATCAAATCAAAATGTCTGAAAATACAAATGTTGGCGAGGGTGTGGAGAAAAGGAAGCACTTGTACTTAATTGGCACGAAAGTAAATTTGTACAGTCACTAAGGAAAATATCATGTAAGTTTCTCAAAAAACTAAAAATAGGACTATCATGTGACCCAGCAATCCTACTCCTAGGTAAATATAAGAAGAAAATGAACACTAATTTGAAAAGATACATGAACCTCAATGCGTATTACGTCCATATTTACAATAGAAAAGATATGGAAGCAACCAGTGAGCAAGACACACATGGTTCCTGTCTTCTTAGCACTAGAATGGGATAAGCAAGCATTTGAACACTATAGTAATCCTTAGAAATAATGGCACATATATGTTCGTTGAGATGGAAAAATTCTCCCAGCATACTGCATAGAAAAGGATGGCTACAATATAGCATATAGTTTGATTCAATTTGTATATATTAAAAATATCACTGATGTATATATGCTCATCCAAATATAAATGTGAAAGTGAAAGTGAAGTCGCTCAGTCATGTCTGACTCTTTGCAACTCCATGGACTGTAGCCTACCAGGCTCCTCTGTTCATGGGATTTTCCAGGCAATAGTACTTGAGTGGATTGCCATTTCCTTCTCCAGAGGATCTCCCCAACCCAGGGATTGAACCCGGGTCTCCCGCATTGTAGACAGACACTTTACCATCTGAGCCACCAGGGAAGTCTTAATATAAGTGTATTACATATATATTTAGCATTATACAACATATATAATATATATGTTATAAATATTTAGATAGAACAACAAAGACAAAATATTAACAGTATATATTTCTATTGACACACTTATTGGTGTTCTCTAATTTCATTTGTATACTTCCTTTTGAATTTCCATATTGCTTTGCCTCGAGTTTATATTTACAGTTAGAAAACATTAATAATGCTTCTTCAAAGCCAAGTAACCCAGACATTAAATTAACATATGCCCAGCTGTCCCCTCAAGTTCTTCTCTCTACCTCCAAGGCCATGTTTCTTCACAATTTCCCCATCATACCTTATTCCAGTCATATTCAGTGCACGTATAACCAGCTTTCTTGGGTCTCAGTGCCTTTGCGTTTTCTCCCCCACTGTCCAGGAAGAATTTTAACACCTTTTCACTTGGTGATCTATCTACCTTAGGTGGTTCAGAATTCATCTTGGATGTCTTTACTTAAAAGTACCCTTCCCCCACCTCCTTGCCATCAGACTATGAAATATGCCTCTCTTTACCACCAGAGCCCAGTGTGGTTTGTGTACTGTGAACCAATTCATTACGTAAATGGAATGATATGTTTAATATTGCTTTCCTCTTTTTCCTGCCCTGTTCTCTCTCAACAGCAGCTCATCACTTCCTAGTCTCGTCCTCACTCACGTGGTCCCATTTGCACCAGCCTCCTTTTTCTATTGGAAGGACACAGACAATACCAATCGGGGACTTTTGCTCTGGCTATTGCCTCTCCCCAGAATTATTTCCCCAAGATAACCACAAGGTCAGTCCCTCATATCTTTAGTTAAGTCTTTGCTCAAATGTCCTGGATTAAAAAGGCCTTCCCTCACTAATGATTAGGGAGGAAAAACTCCCTATTTTTCATAACTCATAAGGTTCTCTCTATACTTTATAATTCACTATTTGGTCATTAATGTTAACCTTCCATCTTCCCTGACTAGAAGGTAAGACCCATGAGAGCAGGGTCATGGACACTGGTTAGCAATGTGCCCCTTGTACCCACAACAGTTCTTGCAACATTGCAGGGGGTTAATTAATACCTGTTAAGTTGGAAATAAACATTACACCAAAGAATTTATGTCCATTTTTACAAATTAATAAAAAGAAATCCAGACTAATATAGGAAGAAATTGATTTGAAATTACTACAGAGATAGGGTAGTCTCTCATACTACCAAAGTAATGCTGCAAATTCTCCAAGATAGGCTCCAACAATACGTGAACCAAGAACTTTCAGATGTTCAAGATGGATTGACAAAAGGCAGAGGAAAAAGAGATCAAATTGCCAACATCCTTTGGACCATAGAAAAAGGCAAGAGAAATGCATAAAAATATCTCTTTCGCTGACTACACTAAACATTCCGACGGTATGGATCACAAGAAATTGTGGAGAATTCTTAAAGACATGGGAATACAAGACCATCTTACCTGTATGCAGGGCAAGAAGCAACAGTTAGAACCAGACATGGGACAACAGACTGGTCCCAAATTGGGAAAGGAGTACGTCAAGAATGTATATTGTCACCCTGTTTACTTAATTTACATGCAGAGTATATCCTGCAAAATGTTGGATTGGATGAAGCCCAAGATGGAATGAAGGTTGCCTGGAGAAATATCAATAAACTAAATATGCAGATGACACCACTCTTAAGGTATAAAGCAAAGAGGAACTAAAGAGCCTCTCGATGAGGGTAAAAGAGGAGAGTGAAAAATCTAGCTTAACTCAACATTCAAAAAAAAAAAAAAAAAGAAGACCATGGCATCCAGTCCCATCACTTCATGGCAAATAGATGGGGAAACAATGGGGAAAGTGGCAGACTTTATTTTCTTGGGCTCCAAAATCACTGAAGATGGTGAGAGCAGCCTTGAAATTAAAAGATGCTTGCTCCTTGGAAGAAAAGCTATGACCAAACAAGACAGCATATTAAAAAGCACAGACATTACATTACTGACCAAGGTCTGTAGGTCAAAGCTAAGGTTTTTTTAGTAGTCATACATTGATGTGACAGTTGGACAATAAAGATAGGTGAGGTGATGCTTTTGAACTGTGCTGTTGGAGAAGACACTTGGGAGTCCCTTGGACTGCAAAGAGATCAAACCAGCCAATCCTAAAGAAAATCAGTCCTGAATATTCATTGGAAGGACTGATGCTGAAGCTGAACCTCCAGTAATTTGGCAACCTAATGTGAAAAGTGACTCATTGGAAAAGATCCTGATGCTGGGAAAGATTGAAGGCCAGAGAAGAGGACAACAGAGGATGAGATGGTTAAATGACATCTCTGATTCGATGGACTTGAGTTTGAGCAAGCTGCAGGGGTTGGTGATGGACAGGGAAGCCTGGTGTGCTGCAGTCCATGTTACACAGAGAGTCAGACAATACTGAGCAACTGAATTGAACTTTGCCATAGGGAGAATGCTTTGACTACAAGTTCTTCACATGTCTCAAAATAAAACAGAAAAAGATGTTTCTTTAACATGGAAGGATAAGCAGGGCAAGCAACAACTCTGTGTGTGTGTGTGTGTGTGTGTGTGTGTGTGTGTGTGTGATGGGGCAAGTGGTGGTTATGGATGAGCAGACAGCATGATGGAGCAATTTAACAGAAAGTATTTTTCTCTGTAGTGAGTTGATTCCCAAAATGAGCTATTAAGGCAGACAGAAAAGCCTGGGTCTTAGTGCTTGCTCAAGCTTAGGGGAAAGCTGAAGTTCAGAGGAGAGAAGCTTAGCTAAAGTTTAGCCAAGCCAAGTCAGTGGGTATGTTATGGATCATTGTGAGCACTTGGCCAGTCTCTGCTGTTGTTTAAGAGGTACAGTCTGTCCTTAGACTGCATTGTTGTTACTGAAATGGCAAGTCCATGTGCCTGATGCAAAATGAGGCCCTTCAAAACTAAACATTAGAGTTTGGAACAGAGAAAGCTTTGTTACAAATTCATACAAGGAGATGGGTGGCTTATGCCCTAAGTACCCAAAGTTATTGAAAGTTTTCAGTAAATCCATTCAAAAACAAATGTTAGAGAGAGTTGAGGCTAGTTGTTGCAGACTTCTTGGTGTCAGACCCTTTGTTCTTAAGGTCAGGTTATGGTCAGGTAATGATGTTCCTGTAAATCTCTATCAGATGAATGTTATTCTCTGTGCTAACAAGAAAGGGCAACGTCTCAAGGCATAATTTTCACCCTGAAATGTCCCAGTCCTGGTTAAGGAGAAGCAGATCTCAGTCAGCAGCTCCTTCAGGGCCAAGTTCCCACATTCTCTCCAGGTCTCATTCCTGACAGAGCCAGGCGCCCAACCCAATAGGTCCTCAGTCTCCTCAGGCTGTCCAAATAGGGAGATTAGTTCTCACAAACTGAGACCCAGAAAGACGTCCACTGCTAGCAGGTTGCAGAGACAGGGATGGGGGAGAGCGTCATCGCTCCTCAAGGCCTGGGCCAAGGCTAGTGGAGGGCCTTAGTGAGGGCTCTGGAGCACTACAGGATACAGTGCCAAATCTGTTCCCTGCTGGCCCAAAGCTGGATGAGCTTCAAGGCCTCTAGAAGAAGGCCTGAGTATGCCTTTTACCTTATTCTCCACCTGATGACCACCACACCACCCTTGACCCAATTACTTCCCCACTGGCTCCTCATTGACAGTAATTTGAGGGTAGGGCAAAGTGTGTTGCTGACCAATAGTTGAGCAGGGCAACTAACGGTCACTCATTGACAATTGGCTGCTTGTGAATGGGGCCCTCTGAGGCACCAAGCAAGGCTGAGCAACACCTGTTGCCTAGGAACAGGGTGGATTGAAAGGAAGCACATTAAAGGCTATCTTCTAAGGACTGTGCTCATCCTGCTCTGTTCAACTGTGAATAGAATAAAAATCACTGTGAGGTTAAGGTTGGTCAAAATAGTTTTAAAGGTGGTCTGGCCTTCACAATCTTGTTGGCTTTGAACTATTAGCTATACTATATGCTGAGAATGTGGTCAAGTGACAGTTGTTGGAGGGGCATAGACATAAGCACTGGTGACAGGTAGGCCTGGGAATACAATGAAAAGAATGATGTGCAAAAGTTAAATTAGCATGTGAAATCAAAATCTGAGGTTGGAAAGGAGTCAATCAAAAAGATTCCAGCATGCCGGACCCAAAGTGTCCTTATGTAACAGAGAAGCATGAGCACAGCCCTTAGCAGGTACCCATCACTGTGCCTTATTACTCTGCATCCTGTTACTAGGCAACGGGTCTTGCTCAGCCATTGGTCAGTGCCTCACTGCCCCACCCCCCGCCGCCGCCCACAAGCAACCAACAATCAATGAGCTACCTACTGGTACTTGTCTTGTTCAGCTATTGGTCAGCACCGCAGTGGGCCCAGCCTACTGCTAACAGTCAATGAGGGACCACTGGGGAAGTGATTCAGTCAAGAGTCAGTGGTGCGGTGATGACCTGACTCTTACCTTTAAGGACCTTATGTTTTTTACTTTTTTTAAATTCAGGAATGTATTTCTGGCAGATGGGGCAAGTTGAGTTTCCTTCCTCAATATGAGAGTTGAAGTGTCCCCAACAATACTAGTTGAGACATTTAACACTTTCTTTGTTGTGATGTACAATCTTATGGAGACTGTGTATTGACCTTGGGGCAACAGACTGAAGATTCACCAAGTCTGGGGGTCTCTAAAGCTCATTGGAGTAGAAAAACATCCAACCTGTTCTTAATTACCTTTTTCACTTTAAGCTTTGCTCTTAAGTTCCTTAAGTCCCTCAAGAATACCCAATAAGAAGAGGGTGGTCTAGATTTGAAATGACTAGAGGACTGTGAATTTCTGAAGTGGGATGGAAAGTGTTTTTCAGAGGTTCATAGAGGGATGGAAGAGTCATGAGTGTTGAAGGCAAACATATAAGTCAGAATAAAGGGAACTGAAGGAAAGTCTGAAGGTCATGAGAAGAAGCACCATGCCCCTGAATCACCACTCCCCAGAATCAGACACACAGAGGTGTCAGGATTGGGAAAGTGATAGCATAGGCCTCACTTAGCATCCACTAGCCCATGTTGATGGGCAAAGTGGTACATTGTGATGTCTAATTCCCCCAAGCTACCATTGGCTGGGGGAGTGCCTAGCTGACCAATCAGATTGAAGGGTGTGGTTCCTCATTGTCCTGAGAAGGTATATATAGGGAGGTCAGAGGCATAGATTTTGGGTTAGGCCACTTCATGGTATCATCATGACTAAGGTAACCAGGAAGCCATGGCAGCCAAGAAGAGTTGCAATGCGGTTTACTTCAACGATGAAAGGAAGAAAGAAGACCCTTTATCAACGGAGATACAGAGGCAGTATGAAGGTAAGATGACTCCATCTACTCTCCGCATGTTATTCATTGACTTTGCTGCCCAAGTCCTCTACACTGCCCTTGCCTGGCACAAAAGCCCTCATCAACCCACATCTCTTTTTCATAAAATCTCCCTGCCAATTCAGTTTTTATGCTCTTTCCTCAAAACTAGTAACCTTCCCTTGCCTTTACAGGCACGAAAGATGACCATGAGGTTCAGAAGACCTCTACAAAGAACCTTGAAAAAGAAAATCCGATCATATGCCACTCAATTGAAGAAGGTGAAGAAAACAAGAAAGCCAAAGTGTTTTCCCTGTTCCTGTGCATGTAAGAAACTGAATCAAAGCAAAAAAAGTACTGAAATATGAGGCAGAGTCATAGAAGGAGGCAGAATCAAAAGAGAAGATAAGCTGAGCCGCCTCAGAATGAGAGACCCTGGAGAAGTACAACCTGGGAAGCCAGTAACTGAATAGAAAATGTCAGACAGTTTAGAATTGTGTCTCCAGAGGTCTGCTTTCTTAGAAATGGCCAACCAGGAAAAGATTGACTCTCACACTAACATAGTAAACTGATGGCTGCAATTAAAATAAAGATCAGTGAAGAGATGATATTTGTGTGTGCGTAAATTTTCTGATGGAAGGGAGGGAAAGAAGAGAGAGGTGGGTACCTGAGTGGGGAGGGATGTGGGTTCCCAAGAGATTGGGGAACAGACCCTCAGGTCCCTAGTTAGCCAGAGAGTAGAGGTCTGGACTGAGTCAGGAGTCTGCACTGAAGATGGATAATCCTGCTTAACAATTGATCTCAGGGGCAAGGAGTAGTGGTGTGGTATTACTGCCTTTGTTTGGGGTGTAGAATGACAATAGGGTCTAGACTGCCAGAACCCAGATGGGAAGAGGGTATCACATGGGGATGGTGAATGTGAAGCTCCCCCTGAATGTTAAACTCTGACTGTGAATGTGAAACTCTGCCCCAGGAAGGGCAGAAATCACCTCCTGACCCCCTACCTCATAATGGGGTTTATTGCGTCACTTGCCTATGCTGTCAGCTAAAGGTGCTCAGAAGGCACAAAATGCTGATACAATTAAAACCTACAACTAGCACTCCCAAGGATTAAAATGATGTTTGGAGGGAACAAGTCAAATTCAGTTAGGCCACTGTTATGCAAAGAAATTGGTGAGAGAAGTATGTTCCCAAAGGCAGGACAGTGAGTGTGGCCCAACTACAGTGCAGATGACAAACAGGATCACCACACACAGATATATATATATATATATATATATATATATATATATATATATATTTTTTTTTTTTTTTTTAATTGAGGGAGGCACTATGCAGGTTGTGGGATCATAGTTCCCTGACCAGGGATTGAACCCATTCCCCTTCTAGTGAAAACAAGGAGTCCTAACCACTTGACAGCCACAGAAGTTTATACAGAAACTTTTGATACAAGTATTAATATAGCACTGAGTAAAAGTTGGTCTTTTATTTATCACCACACCCTACAATTTCTAAATAACGACAGTGGTAAAACATTTTTCCACAATAAAGTCTTTTGTTAGTCTATGTTCTACAAGTTTATCATGGTTTAAAAGTAAGAGTATTGAATATTTAATTTGGTGTTAATTTTCATTTTGAAATGTTTAAAAAGGTTCCAGGAGTAGTCAATCAAATTTGGAAATATACAAGGCAGAGTCTCTGACCAGAGAAATTCTGTGTGTTTTCAGAAAAATTTTTAGAAAAAACTAGATTACAGAGTTTCACCATCAGCATCAAAAGAGTTGGGTTCAGATTTTAAGTCAATGATAACGGTATTTATTATCTGTACTGCAGCTCCCTAATTAAATCTTTCTGGCACTTTAACTCCTGGGAGATCCAGTTGATGATCCAAAGTCAGTCACTGAATGTGATTTAAAATCAATAAGAATGAAAGACACCCTAGGTGTGCTGTCCTTTCAAAGGAAGTGGAAGCACTTTCATGCCTTGCCTGCAGAAAATTAATTACCTAAAGCAGCTACCAGGATGATATGGACAGAGAGACCATATATCTACATATAGGTCAGTACTGTGATTTCAGATCTGCATATATAATCACCATTTAACACTATCACGTTTAAACACCCTGCTGTTGGACTTACTGAAATGCTTGCCATTATAGGGGAAGGTAACAGATTGTTAGGCCTGAAGAGCTGGAAATGAAAGTCACTCAGTCCTGTCAGACTCTTGGCAAACCCATGGACTAAACAGTCCATGGAATTCTCCAGGCAAGAATCCTGGAGTTGTTAGCCTTTCCCTTATCCACGGGATCTTCCAAACCCAGAGATAGAACCCAGGTCTCCCAAATTGCAGTTGGATTCTTTACCAGCTGAGCGACAAGAGAAGCCAAAGAACACTGGAATGGGAAGCCTATCACTATTCTGGTGGAACTTCCCAACACAGGAATCGAACCGGGATCTCCAGAATTGCAAATGGATTCTTTCCCAACTGAGCTATCAGGGAAGCCCTGAGGTGGACCCAAAGCTGATGTTAGAGGGCCTTGTTTTCCTAAAGTAGCCCTGGTATATATTTAAAAATATACTGATACACTGTCACTTTCCAGAAAGAGGTGAGGATGCATAAAGTTTAAAAAGGATCCAAGGACACCTAGGGTTAAAAGAGAAAAACATAAATAATAAGTCATGAGTTGAGAAAGGATATATCCAAGTAGGATAACACAAAATATCAATATCGGTCGCCTGTAGCTCTCCTGGAAAAGGATGGTATATTATGATTCAGACATGTCAAGTCCTATTGCAAATGCTGTTTTGGGGTTTGCAGTGGCAGTTTTTGCACATTAGCACTTATAACGAGTAGTACAAACTCTTTAGACTTCCACTTTTACAGGTTCCCTATGAATAGATTTCAACTGACCCCTCTAGCTGTGTCCATAACAACCTCTATTGACTGATACAATGATTTCCCTAAGACCTTCTACTTTCCTCTATGCCTGTGTCCATCCTATCTTCTGTGACTCAGAAACTAGCAACCATCTGAGGCCAGCCTAATGGTCACCTCCCAAGGAAATGTTCTTAATCATTCTCTTGTGTATTAATATTTTCACGTTCTCTAATCACTTGCAGTTCATTACATGCAGTTTGTAGGATAGATTTTTGAGTATGTATCTTATCATAAATGCATGCCAGAGAGGTAAATGGATTAGAAATCAACAGTGTGGTGATATAAAGTATTATCAGAAGTTAATTATATAAGACTGTAAGGGAGAGAACCACTCTCACTGCCAAGTCTGTCTAAGAATTTGTTAGAAAATGTAGTAAAAACCATAAACTAGAGAGTGGATCAGAAGTCAAAGGAATTTAAATGAGAAGCTTCTTTTATCAGTGGTCAAGAGGAAGATCACGTCCTTGTATTACTGAAAGTGAAAGTGAAGTCACTCAGTTGTGTCCGACCCTCAGCAACCCCATGAACTGCAGCCTTCCAGGCTCCTCTGTCCATGGGATTTTCCAGGCAGGAATACTGGAGTGGGGTGCCATTGCCTTCTCCGTGTCCTTGTATTAAGGCCATCCATTTGAATGACACTGAAGGCAAAAGCCAAAAGAGTGCCCATGGACTCATGATAAGAGCACAATACTGCTGGCCCAGAGGCTTCTCTTGTTTGGCAGAGGTTTATATTCTAAGAGTGAGAACACATCTACACAGGACCACACCCACATATCAGTAGGAATCAAGTGGGGGTCCCCAAACTCTACATGGTCCTGGCAGGTCCTTCACCCATTACCTTTCCTACAGGCTTATCACACATTTCTGCTTTGAGATGATCATGATTAAATGTCACCTTGCCATTTCTTCAATTAATTACAGTTGACAAACTAGACATCTGAATGCAAAAGAATGAAATTGGACCCTTATTTATACCATACACAAAACTAAACTCAAAGTTGATTAAAGATTTAAATGTAAGATCCAAAACTATAAATGTATTAGAAGAAAACATACTGGAGAAGTTATATAGCATCCATCTTAGAAATGATTTACTGTATGTGACACCAAAACACGGGCAACAAAAGAAAAAATAGAAAAAGTAAGACTCAGTTTAGTTCCATCAGTCAGTCGTGCCTGACTGCGACCCCGTGGACTGCAGCATGCCAGGCTTCCGTGTTCATCAACAACTCCTGGAGTTTACTCAAAGTAATGTCCATTGAGTCTGTGATGTCACCCAACCATCTCATTCTCTGTCGTCTCCTCTTCCTCCCGCCTTCAATCTTTCCCAGCATCAGGGTCATTTCAAATAAGTTAGTTCTTCCCATCAGGTGGCCAAAGTATCAGAGTTTCAGCTTCAGCATCAGTCCTTCCAATGAATATTCAGGACTGATTTCCTTTAGGATGGACTGGTTGGATCCCCTTGCTGTCCAAGGGACTCTTAAGTGTCTTCTCCAACACCACAGTTCAAAAGCATTAATTCATTGGTGCTCAGCTTTCTTTATAGTCCAACTCTCACATACATGACTCCTGGAAAAAGCTGCCTCCCCCAAAGAACACATCAAAAACACATCTACATAGAAGCCAAACTGATGGTTACCAAATGGGAAGTTGGGAAGGAGGAGGGATAAATCAGGAGTTGAGGATTAACATATACACACCACTATATTTAAAACAGATAACCAACAAGGACCTACTACAAAACCACAGGGAACTTTGCTCAACATTCTATAATGACATAAATGGGTAAAGAATTTATAAAGGAATAGGTACAGGTAGGCATGTGTGCCCGTGCTCAATCATTTCACTCATGTTTGATTCTTTGCGACACTATGGACTGCAGCCTGCTAGGCTCCACTCTCCATGGGATTCTCCTGGCAGGAATACTGGAGACAGTTGTCATGGCCACTTGAGGGGATCTTCCCGACCCAGAGATCGAACCTGCATCTCCTGCATTGCAGGCAGATTCTTTACCAACTGAACCAAGTGGTAAGCCCAAATACATGTATATGTAAAGCTGAATCACTTTGCTGTACACCTGAAACTAACACAACATGGGAAATCAACTATATTCAAATAAAAAAAAAAAGAATACATCAATATGTGGCACAGTTATCTCAAAAAACTATTTGGAAAATGGAGAAAGATTCCTAAACGTAGGCTCTAATAAAGATCCACAGGGAATAGGGTAAGAAGGGAAAAGGAGCATTCAAGTCCTGACCTGTGCCAATGGAAGAGGACTCAGAATATAAGGGAGATTACATGGGTGGAGACCTGCCGTGGGTGTGAGTGGTTTGAGCCATATATTGGAAACGCAAGTCCTGCGGTCTGACACAGGGAAGACAAGCGCCCTTAGCTGGTTACAGGGCCGTGTGGACTAACAGGAGGGCTGTGAGAAGCCTGGACTCCCCTCTCCAGGAGCATGTGCTCAGGGCTTGCTCCCAAGTCAGGGTGAAGAGGACTGATTGAGACCACACTTGTGGCTTCCCGTTTTCCCCACAACTACCCACCCCTACACATGCCCTGCTTACTTTGCGTGGCTGCTCTGCACTGGAGCAGGGGCTGCCATGACGAGGCAGAGAACTGAGATGTGGGAAGCAGAGGTGCATCTGGCCCACGGCGGCATCTGGGTGGGACAGCTGGGGCCATGCATTGGAGGGCACTTACACAGGCAGCCCACCAGGAGATGTCCTGATCTCTGATGGAGGCCAGACTGCTG
The DNA here is from genome assembly GCF_029378745.1 of Bos indicus. NCBI lineage: Eukaryota > Metazoa > Chordata > Mammalia > Artiodactyla > Bovidae > Bos > Bos indicus. The sequence goes on along the minus strand of NW_027223736.1, from coordinate 97,711 downwards.
CAGCAGATGACCCAGTATGTGCCCAGAGCCCATGAGGGCCTCACCTGCCCAATAGAAACCCTCTTCAACATGGAAGGGCAGCAGAGTCAGGGGAAACTGATCAGTTGTGAGGGACCAAGGGGTCTCAGACCAGAAGCTATGTTTAAGCAGGGTGGGAGAAGCTACTGCTGGTGCTGGCACAGGTGGTATATTGGAGGTAGCGTGGATCTCTGTCAGCAACCAGCCTGTAGATTGGCTCCTTTTTCCAAGATGCACAGGCCCCTCTTGTCCCTCTGTGGCAAGGATTGCAGTGCTGGGAGAAGGGAGGGTACACACTTAGAGGGAACACAAGGAGGTCTGGCCTGACAGTCAGGACCTCTGCTCCAGAAACTCGGGTGGGGACCTTGCCCCCAATATGGCTGAGAAGGCCACTGAGAATAGAGGAAGTCTGTGCCTCACATGTGGCTTTAGCCCTGGCACCACAGATCTCCTCCCAAGGCGATAGCTGATGGCATACCCTGAGAAAAGGTGTGACTTGTGATCCATCAAATCCAGCCCCACTCTGGGTACCACACAGACTGTACAGTCATGCTTCCCCACAAGAACATCCCATCAAGACCATAATAGATAATTGATGCACTTAAATTCAGAGAGGCAGAAAAAAAAAAAAAAAATGGGCAGGACTGATGCTGAAGTTGAAACTCTAATACTTTGGCCACCTGATGTGAAGAACTGACTCATTTGAAAACACCCTGATGCTGGGAAAGATTGAAGGCAGGAGGAGACTGGTATGACAGAATAAGATGGTTAGGCGTCATCACAGATTCAATGGACACGAGTCTGAGTAAACTCTGGGAGTTGGTGATGGACTGCGAGGCCTGGCATGCTGTAGTCATGGGGTTGCAAAGCATTGGACATGGCTGAGCAGCTGAACTGAACTGAGAAAAATGGGAAGACAGTAGGACTGGTCTCCACTGAAAGACTGTGAGACAACCTCTGACAAAACAACCAAAAAACAGAGGTATATAAAGTACTAGGTAAAGATTCACAAGAATTAGTAATAATAATGCTAACTGAACTGGGAAAAAAAGAAAAAGAAAAAAAAAATACCATGAAAATTCTAACAAGCAACTTGAAAATAGAAAAAAAAAAAAAAAGAGCTGAAGAATACAGTAACTGATATGAGAAACACAAAATGTAAACAGCAGACCAGATAATACATAAGAATACATAATAATGGAAATCACCAATCAAAGTAGCTAAAAGAAAATCCAACAAAAAAAGAGAACATTTTAACAGACCTATTGATAACATTAAGCATATCAGCATTCATATTATAGGCATCTCAGACAAAAGAGAGAGAAGATGGTAAAATGTATTTGATGAAATTATGACTAAAACTTTCCAAACCAGAAGAAGGGAACAACCAAAGACAGAATGTACACAGAATATGCAACAAGGTGAATCAAAACAAACGCACACTAACATATAGTATAATTAAAATGGCAGAAGTAAGACGTAAAGAGAGTATTCGGAAGGCAACAAGAGACAACACAGAATCATATAAAAGGGAACTCCTGTAAGGCCATTTGCTGAATTTTGTATAAAAACTTTGCAGGCCAGAATGGAGTGGCATGATATATTGATATTTAAATTGTGGAAAGAGAGATACTTACAACCTGGTTTATCACCCCAGTAAGATTTTCAATTCAGAATTGAAAGAGAGATAAAGAACTACTCAGTTAGGTTGCTCAGTCATGTCCTTATCATACCAGCCCCATGGCCTGCAGCATGCCAGGCCCCAGACAGACAGACAGACAGACACACACACACACACACACAATGGAACATTACTAAGCCACAAAAGAGAATGAAAATCTGCTATGTGCAACAACATGGATGGGCTTGTCAGGAATTTTCATTAGTGAAATAAGTCAAATTAGAGAAAAAGAAAGACAAATACTGTGTAACATTTATATGTGGATTCTAAAAATACAACAAACTACAGATTGTAAATGACCCAGACTTGCCCATGAGCCTCCAGGAGTTTCCAGCGGAGGCATGGGTCAGTGGTGGCCTACTGCAGTGTTGGGGGCACTGATTGCAGCAGTGCAAGCAAGGGACCTTTTGAAGGAGGTCCCATTATCTTCATTACCTCTAGGATAGTTTGGCCCCAGGTCAAATAAAAGAGAGGGAACACAGCCCCACCCTTCAGCAGAAAATTGGATTAAAGATTTACTGAGCATGGCCCCACCCATCAGAACAAGGTCCAGGTTCCCCTTCAGTCAGTCTCTTCCATCAGGAAGCTTCCATAAGCCTCTTATCTTCTCCATCAGAGGGCAGAGAGAATTAAATCCACAATAACATTAAACCAACCAATCTGATCACATGGACCACAGCCTTGTCTAACTCAATGAAACTATGAGCCATGCAGTGTAGGGCCACCCAACATGGACAGGTCAAGTAGGAGAGCTCTGACCAAATGTGGCCCACTGGAGAAGGGAATGGCAAACCACTTCAGTATTATTGCCTTGAGAACCCCATGAACAGTATGAAAAGGCAATAAAATAGGGCACTGAAAGAAAAACTTCCCAGGTCAGCAGGTGCTACTGGAGATCAGTGGAGAGCTAACTCCAGAAAGAATGAAGAGATGAGATGGAGCCAATGCAAAAACAACACCTAGTTGTGAATGTGATTGGTGTTGGAAGTTTTCAGTCTGTCTGCCCTCTGATGGAGAAAGATAAGAGGCTTATGGAAGCTTCCTCATGAAAGAGACTGACTGAGGGGGAATCTGGGTCTTGCTCTGATGGGCGGGGCCATGTTCAGTAAATCTTTAATCCAATTTTTTGTTCAAGGGTGGGGCATGTTCCCTCCCTGCTATTTGACCTGAAGTCAAATATGGTAGAGGTAATTAAGATAATGGGACCTCCTTCAAAAGGTCCAATGCAGGCACTGCTACACTCAGTGCCCCCAACCCTGCACCAGGCTGCCACTGAACCATGCCTCTGCCAGAGACTCCTGGACACTCACAAGCAAGTCTGGGTCAATCTCTTTTGGGGTCACTGCTCCTTTCTCCTGGGTCCTGGTACACACACATTTCTGTTTGTGCCCTCCAAGAATCTGTTTTCCCAGTCTTGTGTAAATTCTGGCAACTATGGTGGGGTTAATGGAGACCTCCCCCCAAAGGGCTTATACCATACCCAGGTCTACTGGACCCAGAGCGCCAGCCCCTTCAACAGTCCACTGATGACCCATACCTCTGCAGAAGACATTCAAACACAGTTCCGTCTCAGTCTCTGGGGATGCTCTGGGTCCTGGTGCACACAAGGTTTGTTTGAGCCCTCAGAGAGTCTCTGTTGGGTACTGGGTTTGATTCTAAGTGCAATTTTTCCCGTCCTACAATTTTGCTGGGGCTTCTTTGCCCTTGGACATGGGGTATCTTTTTTGGTGGGATCCAACATTCTTCTCTTGACAGTCATTCAGCAGCAAGTTGTAATTTTGGAGTTCTTTCAGGAGAAGTTGAGTGCATGTCCTTCTACTCTGCCATCTTGGAGAAAATGTTGAGAATGGAGAAGGCTATACATGTGTGGACACAGGGAATATATGGGAGATATCCATACCTTCCTCACAATCTTGCTGTGAATCAACCTGCTCTAAAAATAATGACCTTAAAAATGAAACAAATAAACAATAATCATTCACATGTCACTTACTTTGTCAAAGTCTTCTAGGGCACCCAAAGTTGGATAAGCTACGTCCTTGATCCAGTTGACTGCTCTCAGGTCCTTCTACTCTTCTACTTAAAATTCTCTCATAGTTTCAGGGTGCAGTGGATAGTGAAAGTATAAAAGAGAAGCACAAAGAAGATCCTTTTCCATGACAAAAGAACTCCGCATCTTGACTCTGCTGGTAGGCCAAGAGAAGCTACCCCATGTCCGAGATGAGCCGAGAGGAGTTACCCCACACCAGAGGCCAGGGGCAGCGGCCAGGAGGACCAACCCCACGTCCAAGGAGCGGTGGCTGCGTGGGCACAGGAGGACCTAGAGGAGCTATCCTACGTTGAAGATCAGGAAGGGTGGCAGTGAGGAGATACCCCTCCATCCAAGGTAAGGAGCAATGGCTGCGTTTTGTTGGAGCAGCTGTGAAGAGACACCCCATGCCCAATGTAAGAGAAACACAAGTAAGTTGGTAGGTGTTGCAAGAGGGTATCAGAGGGCAGACACACTGAAACCATACTCACAGAAATCTAGTCAATCTAATCAAACTAGGACCACAGCCTTGTCTAACTCAATGAAACTAAGCCATGCCCGTGGGGCCACCCAAGATGAGCGGGTCATGGTGGAGAGGGCTGACAGAATGTGGTCCACTGGAGAAGGGAATGGAAAACAACTTCAGTATTCAGTATGCCTTGAGAACCCCATGAACAGTATGAAAAGTCAAAATAATAGGATACTGAAAGAGGAACTCCCCAGGTCAGTAGGTGCCCAATATGCTACTGGAGATCAGTGGAGAAATAACTCCAGAAAGAATGAAGGGATGGAGCCAAAGCAAAAACAATACCCAGCTGTGGATATGACTGGTGATAGAAGCAAGGTCTGATGTTGTAAAGAGCCATATTGCATAGGAACCTGGGATGTCAGGTCCATGAATCAAGGCAAATTGGAAGTGGTCACACAAGAGATGGCAAGAGTGAGTGTCTACATTCCAGGAATCAGTGAATTAAAATAGACTGGAATGGATGAATTTAACTCAGATGACCATTATATCTACTACTGCGGGCAGGAATCCCTCAAAGAAATGGACTAGCCATCATGGTCAACAAAAGAGTCCAAAATGCAGTCCATGGATGCAATCCCAAAAGAGACAGAATGATCTCTGTTCTTTTCCAAGGCAAATCATTCAGTATCACAGTAATCCAAGTCTATGCCCCAACCAGTAATGCTGAAGAAGCTGAAGTTGAACAATTCTGTGAAGACCTACAAGACCTTTCGGAACTAACACCCAAAAAAGATATCCTTTTCATTATAGGGGACTGGAATGCAAAAGTAGGAAGTCAAGAAATACCTGGACTAACAGGCAAATTTTGCCGTGGAATACGGAATGAAGCAGGGCAAAGACTAATAGAGTTTTGCCAAGAAAATGCACTGGTCATAACAAACACCCTCTTCCAACAACACAAGAGAAGACTGTACACATGGACATCACCAGATGGCCAGCACCAAAATCAGCTTGATTATATTCTTTGCAGCCAAAGATGGAGAAGCTCTATACAGTCAGCAAAAACAAGACCAGAAGCTGACTGTGGCTCAGACCATGAACTCCTTATTGCCAAATTCAGACTTAAATTGAAGAAAGTAGGGAAAACCACTAGACCATTCAGGTATGACCTAAGTCAAATCCCTTATGATTATACAGTGGAAGTGAGAAATAGATTTAAGGGGCTATAGCTGAGAGAGTTCCTGATGAACTATGGAATGAGGTTTGTGACATTGTACAGGAGACAGGGATCAAGATCATCCCCATGGAACAGAAATGCAAAAAAGTAAAAGGGCTGTCTGGGGAGGACTTAAAACTAGCTGTGAAAAGAAGAGAAGCGAAAAGCAAAGGAGAAAAGGAAAGATATAAGCATCTGAATTCAGAGTTCCAAAGAATAGCAAGAAGAGATAAGAAAGCCTTCTTCAGTGATCAATGCAAAGAAATAGAGGAAAACAGAATGGGAAAGACTAGAGATTTCTTCAAGAAACTTAGAGATACCAACAGAACATTTCATGCAAAGATGGGCTCGATAAAGAACAGAAATGGTATGGACCTAACAGAAGCAGAAAATATTAAGAAGAGGTGGCAAGAGTACACAGAAGAACTGTACAAAAAAGATATTCACAACCCAGATAATCACTATAATGTGATCACTGACCTAGACCCAGACATCCTAGAATGTGAAGTCAAGTGGGCCTTAGAAAGCATCACTACAAACAAAGCTAGTGGAGGTGATGGAATTCCAGTTGAGCTATTTCAAATCCTGAAAGATGATGCTCTGAAAGTGCTGCACTCAATATGCCAGCAAATTTGGAAAACTCAGCAGTGGCCACAGGACTGGAACAGGTCAGTTCTCATTCCAATCCCAAAGAAAGACAATGCCAAAGAATGCTCAAACTACCGCAAAACTGCACTCATCTCACATGCTAGTAAAGTAATGCTCAAAATTCTCCAAGCCAGGCTTCAGCAATATGTGAACTGTGAACTTCCTAATGTTCAAGCTGGTTTTAGAAAAGGCAGGGAACCAGAGATCAAATTGCCAACATTCAGCAGGATCATGGAAAAAGCAAGAGAGTACCAGAAAAATATCTATTTCTCCTTTATTGACTATGCCAAAGCCTTTGACTGTGTGGATCACAATAAACTGTGGGGAATTCTTAAAGAGATGGGAATACCAGACCACCTGACCTGCCTCTTGAGAAATCTGTATGCGTGTCAGAAAGCAATAGTTAGAACTGGACATGGAACAACACACTGGTTCCAAATAGGAAAAGGAGTACATCAAGGCTGTATACTGTCACCCTGTTTATTTAACTTATATACAGAGTACATCATGAGAAACGCTGGGCTGGAAGAAACACAAGCTGGAATCAAGACTGCCAGGACAAATATTAATAATCTCAGATATGCAGATGACACCACCCTTATGGTAAAAAGTGAAGAGGAACTAAAAAGCCTCTTGATGATAGTGAAAGTGGAGAGTGAAAAAGTTGGCTTAAAGCTCAACATTCAGAAAACGAAGATCATAGCATCTGGTCCCATCACCTCATGGGACAGATGGGAAACAGTGGAAACAGTGTCAGACTTTATTTATTTTGGGCTCCAAAATCACTGCAGATGGTGACTGCAGCCATGAAATTAAAAGACGCTTACTCCTTGGAAGGAAAGTTATGTCCAACCTAGATAGCATCTTAAGAAGCAGAGACATTGCTTTGCCAACGAAAGTCCGTCTAGTCAAGGCTATGGGTTTTCCTGTGGTCATGTATGGATGTGAGAGTTGGACTGTGAAGAAGGCTGAGTGCCGAAGAATTGATGCTCTTGAACTGTGGTGTTGGAGAAGACTCTTGAGAGTCCCTTGGACTGCAACGAGATCCAACCAGTTCATTCTGAAGGAGATCAGCCCTGGGATTTCTTTGGAAGGAATTATGCTGAAGCTGAAACTCCAGTACTTTGGCCACCTCATGCAAAGTGTTGACTCATTGGAAAAGACTCTGATGCTGGGAGGCATTGGGGGCAGGAGGAGAAGGGGATGACAGAGGATGAGATGGCTGGATGGCACCATTGACTCGATGGATGTGAGTCTGAGTGAACTCTGGGAGTTGGTGATGGACAGGGAGGCCTGGCATGCTGTGATTCATGGGGTCGCAAAGAGTCAGACACGACTGAGTGACTGAACTGAACTGAACCCATATATATACAGAATCTTGAAAAGTGGTACGGAAGAATTTATTTACAGGGAAACAACTGAGAAACAGACATAGAGAATAGACTTATGGACATGTGGAGAGGGGAGGAGAGGGTGAGATGTATAGAAAGAGTAACATGGAAACTTACATTACCGTATTAAAAGAGATAGCCAATGGGAATTTGCTGTATGGCTCAGGAAACTCATACAGGGGCTCTGTAGGAAACTAGAGAGGTGGTTTCAAAAGTGAGGAGGGAGGGAGTTTCAAAAGTGAGGGGATATATGTAAATCTATGGCTGATTCTTGCTGAGGTTTGACAGAAAACATCAAAGTTCTTAAAGCAATTATTCTTCAATAAAATAACTAATTTTAAAAAAAGAAAAAAATAAAGAAATGAGGGGAGAATGAATACTGAGTTGCTTCACTGTTCTCCTAAAATTACCACAACATTGTTAATCAGGTATACCCGAATACAAACTGTTTTTGACATTAAAAAATTAAAATAAAAAATAAATATATCAGAAGTTTCCTGAATATTATATAACTTGAATGTGAATGAGTGTCAATAAAACCTTCTGAAACATCAAAATTAATTCAGTAGCTCATCATTTTATACTGATATTTAAGAAATGCTGTTCAATTTTAGAAGGTGTTCTTAAAAGAACAGCAAAAATTATACACAAAATTGCAATTTGGGAAACTAAATACTATTTAGAAAGTGTATTCTGTCTCACTCAAGGGCCCAACAATGTATCAGAAGAAGTCCACAGCCAAAGTTCTTTAATGGGCTCAGTAAAATAATAGCCATAGAATTAGAAAAGTAAGGGTTTATGGAGATCATATGATTTCTATTGGGTAAAGGAGAAACAAGAATCCTGAGAGATAAATATTATACATTTTGGTATGTGTCAGGTCAGATCAGATCAGTCGCTCAGTCATGTCTGACTCTTTGTGACCCCATAAATTGCAGCACGCCAAGCCTCCCTGTCCATCACAAACTCCCGGAGTTCACTGAGACTCATGGCCATCGAGTAAAGGATGCCATTCAGCCATCTCATCCTCTGTCGTCCCCTTCTCCTCCTGCCCCCAATTCCTCCCAGCATCAGGGTGTTTTCCAATGAGTCAACTCTTCGCATGAGGTGGCCAAAGTACTAGAGTTTCAGCTTTAGCATCATTCCTTCTAAAGAACACCCAGGGCTGATCTCCTTCAGAATGGACTGGTTGGATCTCCGTGCAGTCCAAAGGACTCTCAAGAGTCTTCTCCAACACCACAGTTCAAGAGCATCAATTGTTTGGTGCTCAGCTTTCTTCACAGTCCAACTCTCACATCCATACATGACCACAGGAAAAACCATAGCCTTGACTAGACGAGCCTTTGTTGGCAAAGTAATGTCTCTGCTTTTGAATATGATATCTATGTTGGTCATAACTTTCCTTCCAAGGAGTAAGCATCTTTGAATTTCATGGCTGCGGTCACGATCTGCAGTGATTTTGGAGCCCATAAAAATAAAGTCTGACAGTTTCCACTGTTTCCCATTTTTTTCCCATGAAGTGATGGGACCGGATGCCATGATCTTCATTTTCTGAATGTTGAGCTTTAAGCCAACTTTTCAGTCTCCACTTTCATCAAGAGGCTTTTTAGTTCCTCTTCACTTTCTGCCATAAGGGTGGTGTCATCTGGATATCTGAGGTTATTGTTATTTCTCCATCTTGATTCCAGCTTGTGTTTCTTCCAGTCCAGAGTTTCTCATGATACACTCAGCATATAAGTTAAATAAGCAGGGTGACAGTATAGAGCCTTGACGCACTCCTTTTGCTATTTGGAACCAGTCTGTTGTTCAATGTCCAGTTCTAACTCTTGCTTCCTGACCTGCATACAGATTTCTCAAGAGGGAGGTCAGGTGGCCTGGTATTCCCATCTCTTTCAGAATTTCCCACAGTTTATGGTGATTCACTCAATCAAGGGCTTGGGCATAGTCAACAAAGCAGAAATAGATGTTTTTTTCTGGAACTCTCTGGCTTTTTCCATGATCCGGCGGATGTTGGTAATTTGATCTCTGGTTCCTCTGCCTTTTCTAAAACCAGCTTGAACATTGGGAAGTTCACAGTTCACATATTGCTGAAGCCTGGCTTGGAGAATTTTGAGCATTACTTTACTAGCATGTGAGATGAGTGCAATTGTGCAGTAGTTTGAGCATTTTTTGGCATTGTCTTTCTTGGATTGGAATGAAAATGGACCTTTTACAGTCCTGTGGCCACTGCTGAGTTTTCCAAATTTGCTGGCATATTGAGTGCAGCAGTTTCACAGCATCATCTTTTAGGATTTGAAATAGCTCAACTGAAATTTCGTTACCTCCACTAGCTTTGTTCATGCTTTCTAAGACCCACTTGACTTCACATTCCAGGATGTGTGGCTCTAGGTGAGTGCTCACACCACCACGATTATCTGGAACGTTAAGATCTTTTTTGTACAGTTCTTCTGTGTATTCTTGCCACCTCTTCTTAGTGTCTTCTGCTTCTGTTAAGTCCATACCATTTCTGTCCTTTATCAAGCCCATCTTTGCATGAAATGTTCCCTTGGTATCTTTAATTTTCTTGAAGAGATCTCTAGTCTTTCCCATTCCGCTATTTTCCTCTATTTCTTGGCATTGATTGCTGGGGAAGGCTTTCTTATCTCTTCTTGCTATTCTTTGGAACTCTGCATTCAGATGCTTATATCTCTCCTTTGTATACATGCTCACCCAAATATATGTGTATTCTATATTCTAGCATTATATAATACATATAACACATATTTTATAAATATTTAAGTAGAACAACAAAGACAAAATATTAACAGTTATATTTCTATTTATTTCTATTGCTTCACTTAGTGGTGTCCTCAGCCAGTCCAGTCTAAAGCAGATCAGCCCTGGGTGTTCTTTGGAAGGAATGATGCTAAAGCTGAAACTCCAGTACTTTGGCCACCACATGTAAAGAGTTGACTCATTGTAAAAGACTCTGATGCTGGGTGGCATTGGTTTCAGGAGGAAAAGGGAACGACAGAGGATGAGATGGATGGATGGCATCAACGACTCGATGGAAGTGAGTTTGAGTGAACTCCGGGAGTTGGTGATGGACAGGGAGGCCTGGCGTGCTGCGATTCATGGGGTTGCAAACAGTCGGACATGACTGAGCAACTGTACTCAACTGAACTGAACTGAATTTCATTTTTATACCTTTTAAATTTCCATATTGCTTTGCCTCAGGTATATATTTTAGAAAACAAATAATGCTCTTTTGAAGCACAGTAACCCAGACATTCAGAAAAGGCAATGGCAACCCACTCCAGTAGTCTTGCCTGGAGAATCCCATGGACAGAGGAGCCTGGTAGGCTGCAGTCCATGGGGTCGCTAAGAGTTGGACACGACTGAGTGACTTCACTTTCACTTTTCACTTTCATGCATTGGAGAAGGAAATGGCGACCCACTCCAGTATTCTTGCCTGGAGAGTCCCAGGGACAGAGGAGCCTGTTGGGTGCCATCTATGGGGTCACACAGCATCGCACATGACTGACGCGATGTAGCAGCAGCAGCAGTAACCCAGACATTAAATTAACATATGCCCAAGTGTCCTTTAAAGGTCTTCTTTCTACCTCCAAGTCCATGTTTCTTTGCAATTTCCACATCATACCTTAGATTCCATTCATATTCAATGCATGTATAACCAGCTTTCTTGGGTCTCAGTGCCTTTGCATTTTCTCCCCCACTGTCTGGGAAGCACTTGCACAACTTTTCACTTGGTGATCTATTTATTTCAGGTGGCTCGGGCTTCATCTCAGGTGTCTTTACTTAAAAGAACCCTTCCCCCACCTCCTTGCCATCAGACTATGACAAATGCCTCTCCTCGTTACCACCACAGCCCAGTGTGGTTTGTATACTGTGAATCAATTCATCACGTAAATGGAAATATAAGTTTAACATTACTTTCCTCCTTTTCCTGCCCTGTTCTCTCTCAACAGCAGCTCATCACTTTCTAGTCTCTTCCTACTCACCTGGTCCCACTTGCACAAGCCTCCTTGTTTTATTGGAAGGGCATAGACCATACCAATTGGGGGCTTTTGCCATGGCTATTTCCTCTGCCCAGAATTTATTCCCCAAGATAGCCACAAGGTCAGTCCCTCATGTCATTAATTAAGTCTTTGCTCAAAAGCCCTAGATTGAAAAGGCCGTACCCGCACTAACCTCTGGGGTGGAAAACTCCCCATTTCTCATAACTCATAACGTTCTCTCTATACTGTATAATTCACTATTTTGTCATTAATGTTTACCTTCCATCTTCCCTGCCTAGAATGTAAGCCCCATGAGAGAAGGGTCCTGGGTTTTGGTTACCAATGTGTGCCTTGCACCCAGAACACGACCTGAAGCACTGAAGAGGGTTCGATCAGTTCAGTTCAGTCACTCAGTCGTGTCCGACTCTTTGCGACCCCATGGACCATAGCACGCCAGGCCTCCCTGTCCATCACCATCTCCCAGGGCTTACTCAAACTCGTGTCCACTGAGTTGGTGATACAATCCAACTATCTCATCCTCTATCATCCCATTCTCTTCCCACCTTCAGTCTTTCCCAGTATTAGGGTCTTTTCAAATGAGTCAGATCTTCTCATCAGGTAGCCAAGTATTGGAGTTTCAGCTTCAGCATCAGTCCTTCCAATGAATAATCAGAACTGATTTCTTTTAGGATGCACTGGTTGGATCTTTTGCAGACCAAGGGACTCTCAAGAGTCTTATCCAACACCACAGTTCAAAAGCAGGAATTCTGCAGCACTCAGTTTTCTTTATAGTACCACTCTCACATCCATACATGACCACTGGAAAAACCATGGCTTTGGCTAGATGGAGCTTTGTTGGCAAAGTGATATCGCAGCTTTTTAATATGCTGTCTAGGTTGGTCATAAATTTTCTTCCAAGGAGCAAGGGTCCTTTAATTTCATGGCTGCAGCCATCATATGAAGTGGTTTTGGAGACCAAAAATAAATAAATAAATAAATAAAGTCAGTAACTGTTTCCATAGTTTCCCCATTTACTTTCCATAAAGTGATGAGACCAGATGCCAGGATCTTAGTTTTCTGAATGTTCAGTTTTCACTCTCCTCTTGAACTTTCATCAACAGAGTCTAGTTCTTCTTCACTTTCTACCATAAGCATGGTGTCATCTGCATATCTGAGATTATTGATATTTCTCCCAGCAATCTTGATTCCAGCTTATGCCTCATCCAGTCCAGCATTTTGCATAATGTACTCTGCATATAAGTTAAACAAGCAGGGTGACAATAAACAGCTTTGATATTCTCCTTTCCCAATTTGGAGCCAGTCTGTTGTTCCAAACTGGGGGTTAATTAATACCTTTTAAGAGGGAAGTAAAAAATACACCTAAGAATTTATGTCTATTTTTGTAATTAAATAAAACAAATCCAGACTAATGTGAGAAGGAACTTGATTTGAAATGACAATGGTGATAGGGTCATCACCCACACTACAAAAGTAATGCTGAAAATTCTCCAAGATAGGCTTCAACAATACGTAGACCAAGAACTTTCAGATGTTCAAGCTGCATTGAGAAAAGGCAGAGAAACAAGAGATCCAATTGCCAACATCAGTTGGTTCATAGAAAAAGCAAGGGAAATCCAGAAAAAACATCTACAAATGCTTTGCTGACTATGCCAAAGCATTTGCCTGGGTGGATCACATGAAATTGTGGACAATTCTTAAAGAGATCAGTATACCAGACCAACTTATCTGACTCTTGAGAAATCTGTATGCAGGTCACGAAGCAACAGTTAGAACTGGATATGGAACAATGGACTGGTTCCAAACTTGGAAAGAAGTACATCAAGGCTGTACATTGTAACCTTGCTTATTTAACTTATATTCAGAGTACATCATGCTAAATGTCAGATTGGATGAAGCACAAGATGGAATGAAGATTGCCAGGAGAAATATTAATAAATTCAGAAATGCAGACAACACCATGCTTAAGGCAGAAAGCATAAAGAAACTAAAGACCGTCTTGATGAGGGTGAAAGAGGATAGTGAAAAAGCTAACTTAAATCAACATTCAAAAAACCAAGGTCATGGCATCCGGTCCAATCACGTTATGGCAAATAGAGGGGGAAACAATGGAAACAGTGACAGACTTTATTTTTGTGGGCTCCAAAATCACAGCAGATGCTGACTGCAGCCATGAAATTAAAAGTTGCTTGCTCCTTGGAAGAAAAGCCATGACCGACCCAGGGAGCACATCAAAAAGCAGAGACATCACTTTGCTGACAAAGGTCCATACGCCAAAGCTAAGGTTTTTTCAGTAGCCATATATGGATGTGATTGTTAGACCATAAAGAAAGCTGAGGGCTGAAGAATTGATGCTTTTGAACTGTGGTGGTAGAGAAGATTCTTGAGAGTCCCTTGGCCTGCAAGGAAATCAAACCAGTCAACCCTGAAGGAAATCAGTCCAGATTATTGACTAGAAGGACTGACGCTGAAGCTGAAACTCCAGTACTTTGTCCACGTGATGCAAAGAACTGACTCATTGGGAAAGATGCTGATGCTGGGAAGGAATGAAGGCCAGAGGAGAAGGGGATGACAAAGGATGAGATGGTTGGATGGCATTGGGGATTCGATGGACTTCAATTTCAGCAAGCTCTGGGAGTTGGTGATGGACAGAGAAGCCTTGCATGCTGCAAACCATGGGGTTGCACAGAGTCATGTTGGGAGCCGCGTTAGGCATTGCTGACAAAATGGAGGCATGGCCCCAACACCCTCTCTTTTTCCCTCAGGCACAGACTCAGGATGAAGGAGTTAGGCCTTGTGATTCTGACTTGTTTTTTCCTCTCCTTGGCTGAGTTGACAGAAAAGGAATATTAAGGTGCTGATTGTTCTTGAGAGGAGCATGAGAAGGCACAAAGCCTTCTGCAGCTGTGCTCAGAGGACAATTAATAAAGTTAATCATTGACATTTGTTCAAGGACTTTTACAAAAGAGTGTTCCAGGATGAGCATATAGGCTGCAGCTTGAGGCCATGGGAGGGATTGTTATCTGAAGCCTATTTGTGAGGAAAATGTTTATGGCAAAGGAGTTGAATAAATTTAGGGCTTAGAAATAATTAAAATAGTTAGAAGTTAAAGATTTAAGGAATATTGTAACGTTAGCATATTTTACTATAGCTTATAGAGGTTGGGAATTTTAGAGATAATAATGAAGGGATGGAGCAAAAGCAAAAAGAATACCCAGCTGTGAATGTGACTGGTGATAGAAGCAAGGCCCAATGCTGTAAAGAGCAATATTGCATAGGAACCTGGAATGTCAGGTCCATGAATCAAGGCAAATTGGAAGTGATCAAACAAGAGATGGCAAGAGTGAATGTCGACATTCTAGGAATCAGCGAACTGAAATGGACTGGAATGGGTGAATTTAACTCAGATGGCCATTATATCTACTACTGCGGGCAGGAATCCCTCAGAAAAAATGGAGTAGCCATCATGGTCAACAAAAGAGTCCGAAATGTAGGACTTGGATGCAATCTCAAAAACGACAGAATGGTCTCTCTTCGTTTACAAGGCAAATCATTCAATATCACAGTAATCCAAGTCTATGTGCCAACCAGTAATGCTGAAGAAGCTGAAGTTGAACGGTTCTATGAAGACCTACAAGACCTTTTAGAACTAATACCAAAAAAAGATGTCC
The DNA here is from genome assembly GCF_029378745.1 of Bos indicus. NCBI lineage: Eukaryota > Metazoa > Chordata > Mammalia > Artiodactyla > Bovidae > Bos > Bos indicus. The sequence continues at coordinate 82,572 of NW_027223736.1, read as the reverse complement.
TTTTCATTATAGGGGACTGGAATGCAAAAGTAGGAAGTCAAGAAACACCTGGAGTAACAGGCAAATTTGGCCTTGGAATACGGAATGAAGCAGGGCAAAGACTAAGAGAGTCTTGCCAAGAAAATGCACTGGTCATAACAAGCACCCTCTTTCAACAACACAAGAGAAGACTCTATACATGGACATCACCGGATGGTCAGCACCGAAATCAGATTGATTATATTCTTTGCAGCCAAAGATGGGGAAGCTCTATACAGTCAGCAAAAACAAGACCAGAAGCTGACTGTGGCTCAGACCATGAACTCCTTATTGCCAAATTCAGACTTAAATTGAAGAAAGTAGGGAAAACCACTAGACCGTACAGGTATGACCTAAATCAAATCCCTTATGATTATACAGTTGAAGTGAGAAATAGATTTCAGGGCCTAGAACTGATAGATAGAGTGCCTGATGAACTATGGAATGAGGTTCATGACATTGTACAGGAGAAAGTAATCAAGAACATCCCCATGGAAAAGAAATGCAAAAAAGCAAAATCATTGTCTGGGGAGGCCTTACAAATAGCTGTGAGAAGAGAAGTGAAAAGCAAAGGAGAAAAGGAAAGATATAAACATCTGAATGCAGAATTCCAAAGAATAGCAAGAAGAGATAAGAAAGCCTTCTTCAGCGATCAATGCAAAGAAATAGAGGAAAACAACAGAATGGGAAAGACTAGAGATCTCTTCAAGAAAATCAGAGATACGAAAGGAATATTTCATGCAAAGATGGGCTCAAAAAAGGACAGAAATGGTATGGACCTAACAGAGGCAGAAGATATTAAGAAGAGGTGGCAAGAATACAAGCCTAGTCAGTGGGTATGTTATGGATGACTCTAAGCACTTGCCCAGTCTCTGCTGTTGTTTAAGAGAGGCCAAGTCAGCCTTTTGACAGTACTGTTGTTATCAAAATTGCAAGTCCAGGTGCTTGATGCAGAATGAGGCCCACCAAAACTAAATGTTAGAGTTTGGAACAGGGAAAGGTTTATTACAGATTCATACAGGGATATGGGTGGCTCTTGCCCTAAGAACCCAATGTTACTGAAAGTTTTCAGTAAGTATGTTCAAAAGCAAATGTTAGAGAGAGTTGTGGTAAGTTGTTGCAGACTTCTTGGTGTCACACTCTTTGTGCTTCAGGTTAGATCATGGTCATGTAATGATGTTCCTATATATCTCTATCAGATGAATGTTATTTTCTGTCCTGACAAGAGAGGGCAAAGTCTCAAGGCACAATTTCACTTTGAAATGTCCCATCCCGGTTAAGCAGAAACAGATCTTAGTTGGCAGCTCCTTCAGGGCAAGGTTCCCACATTCTGCCCAGCTCTCATCCTTGATGCAACCAGGCACCCAAACCAATATGTCCTGTCTTCTCAGGCTGTCCAAGTAAGGAGACCAGTTCTCACAGACTGAGACCCAGAAAGATGGCCACTGCTAGTAGGTTGCAGAGACAGGGATGGGGGAGAGGTTCACCATTCCTCAAGGCCTGGCCCAAGGCTAGTGGAGGGCCTTCGTGAGGGCTCTGAATCACTAAAGGATGTAGTCCCCAGCCTGTTCCCTGGGACTTCCAGCTCATCCACTAGCCCAAGGCTGGGTGATCTCCAGGCCTTCCAAAAGAATGCCTGAATCTGCCTCTTCTCTCACTTTCAAGCTGATGACCACCACACCACCCTTCCTTAATCACTTCCCCAATGGTCCCTCCTTGAAAGTAACTGGGGACAGGGCACACTGTGGTGCTGATCAATAGCTGAGCAGGACAACGAATGGTCACTCATTGACAGTTGGCTGCTTGTGAAAGGGGCCATCTGAGGCACCATGCAAGGCTGAGCAACACCTGTTGCCTAGGAATAGGGTGGGTTGAAATGAAGCACACCAATGGCTAACTGCATAGGGCTGTGCTCATTCTGCTCTGTTACACTTTGAATAGAATAAGAATCCCTGTGAGGTTAAGGTTTGTCAAAGTAGTTCTCAAGGTAGGCTGGCTGTCACATTCTTCTTGGCTTTGAAATATTAGCTATACTATATGCGGCACATGTGATCATGTGGCATCTGTTGGAGAGGCATATAGATAAGCACTGCTGACAGGCATGCCTGGGAATACAATGAAAGAATGATGTACAAAAGTTAAACCAGCATGTGAAATTAAAATCTGAGGTTTGAAAGGGGTCAGTCAAAAAGATTAAAGCACACTGGACCCAAAGTATCCTTATGTAACAGAGCAGCATGAGCACAGCCCTTAGCAGGTAGCCATTGCTGTGCCTTATTACTCCACATCCTGTTACTAAGCAATAGGTCTTGCTCAGCAATTGGACAGTGCATCCCTGGGCCCCGCCCATATGCAACCATCTGTCAGTGAGGTAGCTACTGGTACTTCTCCTGCTCAGCTATTGGTCAGCTCCACTGTGGGCCCTACCTGATGATAACTGTCAATGAGGGACCACTGGGGAAGTGATTCAGTCAAGAGTCAGTGGTGCAGTGGTCATCTGACTCTTGCCTTTGGGCACCTTACTGTTTTCTGCTTTTTAATCAGGAATGTATTTCTGGTAGATGGGGCAAGTTGAGTTTCCCTACTCAATATGAGAGTTGAAGTGTCCCCGACAATATTAGTGGAGCAGGCATTTAACACTTTCTTTGCTCTGATGTGTAATCTTATGGAGACGGTGTACAGACCTTGGGGCAACAGACTGAGGATTCACCAAGTCTTGGGGTCTCTAAAGCTCATTGGAGCAGCAAAAACATCCAACCTGTTCTTAATTACCTTTTTCCATGTTAAGTGCTTGCTCTTAAGTTCCTTAAGCCCCTCAAGAACCCCCAATAGGAAGAGGGTGGGCCAAAGATGAAGTGACTAGAGGACTCTGAAGTGCTGAAATGTGATGAAAAGTGTTTGGCAGAGGTTCATACAGGGATGGAGGAGGCAGGAGTGTTGAAGGGGGACATATAAGTCAAAGAATAAAGGGCACTGAAGGAAAGTCTGAGGGTCATAAGAAGAAACACCATGCCCCTGAATCACCACTCCCCAGAATCAGACACACAGAGGTGTCACGGGTGGGAAAGCTATATCATGGCCGCCCTCAGCACCCACTAACCCATGTTGATGGGCACAGTGGTACATTGTGATGTCTAAGACCCCAAAGCCACCATTGGCTGGGGGAGTGCCTAGCTGACGAATCAGATTGAAGGGTGTGGCTCCTCATTGTCCTGAGAAGGTATATATAGGGAGGTCAGAGGCAGAGATTCTGGGTTAGGCCACTTCATGCTATCATCATAAGTAAGGTAACCAGGAGGCCACGGCAGCCAAGAAGAGTTGCAGTGCGGTTTGCTTCAAGGATGAAAGGACGAAAGAAGACCCTTTGTCAACAGAGATACAGAGGCAGTGTGAAGGTAAGATGATTCCATCTACACTCCCCACATTCTCCATTGACTTTGTTGCCAAAGTCCTCTGCACTGCCCTTGTCTGCCACAAATGCCCTCAGCAGCCCACATTCCTTTTCATGAAATCTCCCTTCCAACTCAATTGGTA